>NC_064622.1:89548204-89851234 GCF_023898315.1 Schistocerca nitens | reverse complement strand
TCCATCAGAGCTGACATCATACTATTAACTACCCTCGCCACAGTCTTATAATCAAAGCTTAAGAAAGTTGTAAGATGGCAAAAACTATGCCACTTACATGAAGTCATTAAAGATCACCGAACTCACGTTGAGCGAACAGCAGGGCTGAACAAAAATGACTGACAAGGCACAGTGCATCTTGTAGAGGGTATAGTATGGACGTATTGGAATAATTAATGTTGGGTGATGGTTTTAAAGTAATTACAGCGACGTGAAAACTTTGTGGAAATGCGTCGATTTACTGGAGGCTAGTTTATCCCAGGGAAGTATTCAGAGCTGACTGCTGCCGGGTGGCGGCACGCGAAGGGAAGCGGCAATAGGCAGCTTATGGCAGCTCAAGCTCTGAGAAAGCGGTAATGGGGCGCGGCCTCCAGCTGCCTTAAGATAAGTGACAGTGAGGGGTGGTTGACCCCACGCTGATGTACCGGGAAGCAGAAGGAGAACTTGTACGGCTGTTGATATATGTCCGTCGTCCCGTTTTCAGTGAAACATGAGAGGAAGCCGCGCAAAGCTACGGTGGAGCGGTCAACAGAGGCAGAAATATGCGTGTTCGTGGCTATAGCAACTTCACGCTGAATTCAGGGTCCGCAGAGTCTGAAGTAAATCAGGTGAAGAGCGTCAGAATGAAATACGCCGAGCTCCTATGGGTACTTAGGGCCAAGGAATTTGAAATACTCTCCAGGAAGTCAGAATTTCGGAAAAATTGGTGTATTTTGCAGACGCTAACTTTGATGGGTGGCCTGGGAGGAGCTAAATAGCAGAAGTTGAGAGGAAGGGAAATTTTGTGGGAATTTGTTCACTTCCGATGGGTACTTAGGGCCAAGGAATTTTAAATACTCTCCTGGAAGTCAGAATTTCGGATAAATTGGTGTTTTATGCAGACGCTAACCTTGATGGGTGGCCTGGGAGGAGCTAATTAGCAGAAGTTGAGTGGAAGGGAAATTTTGTGGGAATTTTTTCACTTCCCAGAGCAGGCATTGGTCGGCGCTGGGAAGCGACACGTAATTAACATGACTTGCACTGCAATTGGCGTAAGTGATTTTGCTGGGGGGGAAACCGAGGCGAAGAGCGGAATGGCAGAAGTCCCCGTAGAGGTTGTCCATTCCCAGCTTGCCCAGAGTGCGGACGTGGTGTTCTTTACTCAGAAATAAACAGTTTTTACAGCCTTCAGTTGCAAGGTAATTTTTACTCGTTTACCTAGGTTTCGATCCCAGTAATGGAATCTTCTTCAGAACAAAAAATTTAATTATTTTGAGAGCCAAATACTGGCTATGTCACAGATTAAAAATTAAAACAATAAAGACGCATAATCATAAGGTTATGTCTGTCAAAATTAAAACCATTAAGGCGAACGTAGACGAAGCTACGCTGGCCAGAAATAAGGAGTTGGTCCTTATTTCTGGCCGGCGTAGCTTCGTATACGTTCGCCTTACCGTACCCTACCGTAACCTACCCTACCATAACCTACCCTACCGTAACCTTCCTTACCGTAACCTACTCTACCCTATTCTACCCTACCCTAACCTACCATCCCCTAAGATACCCTACCCTAACATACCCTACCCTACCCTGCCCTAACCTAACACCTGACCCGACCTGGTGTAGCCTGGCCTAACCCAACCCAACCCAATCCAACCCATCCCAACCCAACAAAACCCAACCTAACCTAACCTAACCTGTCCATTATGTGGAACTGCCAGTGCTACAAGTGATAATTGGTCGCTAACTTGATTCTCCTCGGAAGTTGCTGAATTCAGCAAACGCAGGAAACAGTCGGCGGTGAAGACGAAGGAGCAGGAGGGCTTTGCATCGTTTCAGACTGTAACAGAGTACACAAAAACGAAGGATTGGCTGGGGGACTCCGCTCCCTCTCCAGAGGAAGCCACTTCGCGAGTAGGAGGGATGCTGGAGATAACTTCTTCGCCACTTGCCGTACCACGGACGGAAGGTATCGTAGCATCGAGAGGAGCAGGGTACAGAATCGATGCGGAGGAGGAGGTTGGCGCAGAAGGCACAGCCAAATCCTCACCATCACCATACTGAGTGTCGCCGTTGTAGGTTCTATCCTGGGGCCAATAGGATTCTGTACCTGTTGTGGAGGTAAAGGCTGAAATTCATTGACACGATTATCAGAACTGACTTTTTGTTCATTATAATCCGAAGCAGAAGTAGGTCCAAAGGCATGAGTGAAAGGAACAAGATCAGCAGCCGTCAATTGGCGATGCTGCATTAATGATGGCTTTAATACAGAAACCCGCCGTGGAAAATTAGACCGAACGTGTCCACTTTCATTGGATAGGAAGGAGGTTCCCTCTTGACCACTATATATGGCAAGGACGCGGTAACCACACACTTGTAAATATGATGGAATGTTTCCTTTGAAATGCATTTCCACGGAACGAATTCCTCTACAACACTGTAATCTGATTTGAGTAGACCAGCGTTCACGACGGATGTTTTAGACGTTACCATAAGGAGTCAATATGTCCTTTAGGAAGTTGTCATCAACTTCCGAAGGGAGGTTGAACACTCGAACATTGGTATATTCGATTTCAGCATCTGCGAGTGAAACCATACTAGCGGAATTATCGCAATGCTTGAACGGGACTTGAAAACCATTTCGCGACAGTAATCGTTCGACGTGAAGGGGATCCATAAATTTAACGTGAAACACGTACTCGTCTGCATCAGAATAAGCAGTGTGGAACTGATCAGTGTTCACGTGAATAGTATCGACAAGCCAATAGTGGCTGCACGTGTAGCGTTGCTTTATCGAAAGTAAAGCTCACAGTACACGACTCACTCGGCAGACAGAACAGCACTAACGAGGAAAAATCCACACAAGCGACGCTGCGGCAAGTGAAATAAACAAGAGAGCCTTCCCGCCCGGCGCTCGAAGCGGAATGGATCTGGATTTCCCCCTTGTCGCTACCGGTCGTCTTACCATTCGGCTATTCGAAAACGACTCACGACCAGCCCCAAACTTCCATATGTCGCCATCCATGCGTCTACGACCTTTAATCGTACATCCATTATGTGTAATCCCGTACAGGTCAGACGTAGCACTTGAAAGTCGCTTATGCGGTATCGGCAGGTAAATAAGATACTGCAGTGCCTGTAGTTATTCTGAATATGATGCAAGCTACCTTAGGACAAGCGTGCATGTCCAAAGGAACTTTGCGTCGTAATCAGAATAACACAGGCGCCGCAGTATCGTATCATAAAGATTATAATGTCCGCGCCCGGTAGCTGAGTGGTCAGCACGACAGAATGTCAATCCTAAGGCCCGGGTACGATTCCCAGCTGGGTCGGAGATTTTCTCAACTGAGTGACTGGGTGTTGCGTTGTCCTAATCATCATTTCATCCCCATCGACGCGCAAGTCGCCCAAGTGGCGACATATAAAAGACTTGCACCCGGCGAATGGCCTACCCGACTGGAGGCCATAGTCACACGACATTTATTGAAGATTATAATGTCTGTCAATGTCTGCACAATGGCTCACTCAAAACGAAGCAATCCTACTGGCTGTCCCGAACGATAAGTGGGGTCTATTGTCTGCTCTGCGCCATTGGACGTGCAGCGCAATGGTCCGGATGGAGGCGCGTGTAGCGTGTGCGGCCCGCTTTCCGGGTGGTCGGTTCTCGGAAGTCTGTCGCAGCCAGAGAGGCCGCATGCGGGTCCCTTAGATAGGCGTGGGAGGGGAGGGGGAAGGCACCGTAGGCGCCCTCACGGTTTAATTACGGCCGGCGCGGCTGCGGGGCGCCACCCCCCCCCCCTCTCGTGTCAACACGGCGCGGCCGGCTCTCCCCCTGCGGGCTGGGCTGCTAGGCCCCCACAGCCGCAAACGCCAAGTTTGTCCTCTGTCAGTGGCCCGCTGCCTGCTCCCACATGATTGGTTAGCAGTTCCGTTACCGCCCCTCATAATTCCGTACGGAGCAATTTTTCAGACTACAAAAATACGCAGACAGAAAGCACCTACTCCCTCTCCTACAGTCCGGACTTCGAAAGCACCACTCCACCTCCGACCCTCTCCTCAAACTTACTAGCGACATCACCAAAGCATTCAACAGATCCCATTGCACACTAGCCATATTTTTAGACACAGAACGCACCTTCGACCGATTATGGCACAACGTACTGCTTCAAAAGCTGATTAAACTAGGTATCCCACCCAAACTGGTGCGCCTCATACGCATCCAGATCACCGGAGGGACTTCCAGAGTCCATGTAAACGACGCAGCATCAGAACCATTCACGCCAGAGGCAGGCGTCCCACAAGGAGCTATACTATCTCCGCAACTCTACGCGCTGTATACGCATGACTTACTGACCCCAAGAGACGCCAACGAAATGTTGGCGCTATATGCGGACGACACCGCCTACAGCTGCACAGGCCTCCGGACAGACACCATACAACGAAAAGCCACAAGATACTTGACCAAACTCGACGACTAGATGACAAAATGGGGGATAAGACCAAACCTCTCAAAAACACAAACAGTGCTATTCCAGCACCGAAACCTGACTCGAAAACGACAACAAAAACGCACCGACATCACCCTCAGACTCTGGAACCATCCCCTACAACTCACAGACTCCACAAGATATCTCGGGGTATTCCTTGAAAAACACCTGAACTATAAGACTCATCTTTAGCGTCCGCAGCTCGTGGTCGTGCGGTAGCGTTCTCGCTTCCCGCGCCCGGGTTCCCGGGTTCGATTCCCGGCGGGGTCAGGGATTTTCTCTGCCTCGTGATGACTGGGTGTTGTGTGCTGTCCTTAGGTTAGTTAGGTTTAAGTAGTTCTAAGTTCTAGGGGACTGATGACCTCAGATGTTAAGTCCCATAGTACTCAGAGCCACTCATCTTCAGCACCTACTAAACAGAACAAGACGAAGACAAAACCTCATCAGACAAGTCCAAGGCCGACTGTATGGATGTTCCACCAGGACAGCCAAACACACGTACAAAACATACATCAGACCTATTTACCAATACGCCTCAGCGCCACTAGGCGGTATACCGAAGACTGTAGCAAAAAAAAAACTATACGCAACAGAGCGGCGACTATTGCGGTGCATCGCAAAACTACCACCTCGCACCCCAAGCAACGAAGTATACCAGATCACAGACATGACACCGACCCAGACAAGACTCGCCAAACTCAGAGCCAGATATGGATTCCATATCCTCCACAAAAGACCAGACATGGAAGACATACTGACAAACAAACCACCAACGACACGACAACCAAAATTTAAATACATATATCCAGCGCGTACAGTAGCTCAAAACACCTCCATAATATTCCCCTACCTAGCACCAACAATGACAACTGACTCATCTTGAAACAACTCCACCTCACCTAGACGAAAGACCATAACAAAAGCCCATGACATGAAGTATAACGCACCAAAACCCACATCCAAAACACCGCAACGGCTCCACACCGCATAAAACACACAAGTATCACACAGAAAAACACAACATCAACACATATAAAACACAACAAAAGAGAACAAAGACAAAAATATTCTAAGGAAAATATTGTAAAACCCAACGAGTACTGTAGTAACAGGAAAGGAGAACCTGTAACGTAGAAGTAAGTGAAAACATAAATGTACGAACACCACAACACATAACACTCCTGCACAAGCAAGCAGGAAAAAAAAACAATGTAAACTATTACTCAATGATACATGACTTATCTATTGTTATTTATATTTCAATTAGTTTAATTTATAATGTTCCCAATCACTTATTTGTATGTTAATGAACCAAAAAGAGCCAATATTATGTATAGCATGTATTCAAAAATATAAGTGATGTACAATAAATAAAATCAAGATGTAAACCTCTGGCTGATGAAGGGCACTGACATAAGCCTTAAAGCAGCCCGCCTCCTCCCCTCAGAAGAAGGAATGAAACGTCCAAACAAAAAACTGTGGGAAAATCTTCTGAGTTGTTTAAGTCGCATCATATTCCTCACCAGCTTCTTCACTGTATGTTGTTTCGATCCCTCTGCTGGGTTGTTACAGTGGAAAATCTTAGGAAACTCTCCTCCTACCAATAAAAAATGGCTCTGAGCACTATGGGACTTAACATCTGTGGTCAGTAGTCCCCTAGAACTTAGAACTACTTAAACCTAACTAACCTAAGGAGATCACACACATCCATGCCCGAGGCAGGATTCGAACCTGCGACCGGAGCAGTCGCGCGGTTCCGGACTGAGCGCCTAGAACCGCTAGACCACTGCGGTCGGCTCCTACCAATATTATCACTGTGTGCACAGTAGTGACCTCAACTGTATTGAGACTGCAGTCAGTGTGAGGCTTGCAGTTGGATCTTAAAACAGCGGAAAAGGCCGCAAAGCCGCGTAACATGTACCGGCCTGGCGTCTTCACTACAGGTCGTGTGTGACAGCGTAGTTATGGGTGATGCATCAGTCCGTGATCACGTACTGCTGTCTGAAATGGATTGCTAGTACAGGTGAGTTGACATTTAGGCCTCAGCCCCTATGAAACGCCCTGCTTGGCTGAATGCCTAACAAATATAACAGTTGAAAAGCAAACAGTTTAATTTAAAAACGGCTGAAGGCCCATCATTTAACCGCAGGTAGAATTAATTAAAGAAAAACGCAGGGCAGAATGCCTTAACAATTATGCTGAAGACCCCACACAGTCTGATACTTGAAAGACAAGAACTTTAATTAAAATAACGGCTGAAGGCCGATTACTTAAAGCAACTAAAATAATTTGTAGTAGGCAGAAGGCCCAAAGCTTTATCTTTACACAATATTTTACACAGGCTGAAGGCCCAAGCAATCTAAGGTTTAACAAATGAGGAATTTAAATTTTAAAGCAGCTGAACGCCCATTATTGAAAAACACAATTACAATAAATTTTCAAAAGGCAATGTCCCAAAGCTTTATCCAAAAATATATTTCAAATGAGGCTGAAGGCCCAAATAATGCAAGACTTGACAAGTAAGGAAGATTCAGTTTTAAAGCGACTGAAGGCCCATTATTTAAACCTAAACTAAAAGCATTAATATTAAAACCATCGGCTATAAGCCATTAAAATACGCAATCAAACACCAATAAGGAAAGGCAGTACAGCTAGTGGCGCTCAGAAGTTTCCGGGGGTCGCTCTGCACTTTAAATATTGTAACACCCTACCCGTCATTTATCTGATTTTGGTGTGTGTTCACCCCAGGTAATTGACTAACAGATCAACAGAGAGTGCAAAACTACCGCAATGTCAGATAACGCAAAGAAAGTAATAAGGCCCTGTCACTCCTGATTGAACTGCGGTGGCAGTGTTGACACTAATTGATTCAGAATTGATCCCTTTTAATTAAAAAGGGGTGCACATTGATGTTATATTCAGCTTTTGAACACCAGATGCAAATGTTGAACATAAAATTAATTAAGAAAGTGACTTGGGATTTCAACTACTTGATTCAAAACAGATGCAGTTAATTAGCACAGATTTATTTTAACTCACGACCTTCAATCATCACATTTCATAACTCTCCCAACAGGCAGTGGTAATAAATTGCGTTTGCGTGGAGTAAAGCGCGATAAATCAAAAGTAATTCCTATCGACTGACCCAGGCGTAATGCGAAGTGCGAGAAGAATTCCACAATACATGGCCCATGAAACCCTCGTGGAAACTTTGCCGACGTGATCCAACAAATTAATCAGTGGCCGGAGCGGGCGCAATATCACCGAATTCAGTGTGGCGGCGCGTCGTCGTTATGTGGACGTCGGCCGACCTCGTAGTGCTGCAAGACTGTGTTTGTCTATTCACTATCTTGCTCAGTACATAGCTGAACGAAAACTTTCTATCTCCAAGCTCAATCGTTCCGTTTGCTGAGTCCTAAACTGCAGAGATGCTCACTCTCTCTCAGGCAAGTTGAGTAAAGAACGCCACGTCCGCACTCTAGGCAAGCTGGGAATGGAAGACTACTATGGAGACTTCTCCCAGTACGCTCTTCGCCTCGGTTTCCCCTCCAGCAGAAACACTTATGCCAATTGCAGCACAAGTTGTGTTAATTATGTGTCGCTTCCCAGCGCCAATGCCTGCTCTGGGAAGTGAACAAATTCCCACAAAATTTCCCTTCCTCTCAACTTCTGGTATTTAGCACCTCCCAGGCCACCCATCAAGTTTAGCGTCTGCACAAAACACCAGTTTTCCCGGAATTCTGACTCCCAGGAGAGTACTTCAAATTCCTTGGTCCCACATTCCCATTGGAGGCTGGCGTATTTCATTCTGTAGCTTTTCACCTGATTTACTTCAGACTCTGCGGACTGTGAATACAGCATGAAGTTGCTATAGTCACGAACACGCATATTTTGACCTCTGTTGACCGCTCCATCGTAGCTTTGCGCGGCTTTCTCGCATGTTTCGCTGAAAACGGGACGACAGACATTTATCAACAGGCATACAAGTTCTCCATCTGCTTCCCGGTACACCAGCATAGGGTCAACCACCCACTTACCGTCACTCATCTTAAGGCAGCTGGAGGCCACACCCCGTTACCCCTTTACAGAGCTTGAGCCGCCCTAAGCTGCTTATTGTCGCTTCCCTTCGCCGTTCCCCAGCAGGTCACGGTCACTCGAATACTTCCCTGGGATAAACAAGCCTCCAGTAAATCGATGCGTTTCCACAAAGTTTTCATGTTGTGTGAATTACTTTAAAACCATCACCCGACATTAATTATTCCAATATGTCCATACTGTACCCTCTACAAGATGCATTGTGCCTTGTTAGTCATTTTTGTTCAGCCCTACTGTTCGCTCAACGTGAGTTAGGTGATATTTAATGACTTCTTGTAAGGGGCATAGTGCTTGCCATCTAACAATATTAGCATTCGCTTAGGGGAGACAGGTAGTCAGCCCAACTACATCCCATGCACCAGCAACCCAACCAAGATCGCTTGCTTTCCACTCGACCAGTGCACAAGGAACTCCAAAGCCAAAACGTAAAAGGCGTAGTCGCCCACAACCAAGTATGCGTAAGCTGTCAAAAGTACACACGTGTTGGACAGCGACAACAGGGTGAGGAAAGGACACTGTCTAAATTTCACGTTAGCGGCCAGGGCAGGTTACTGGAACGCTAACAGCCACGAGGCAGAAAATTCTGCTGGTGCACTTGGATTTCAAATAACCAAAATACAGTTAAACTCCACTGGATGGTGGCCAAACTTTCGCCAACTTGAACACTCGCTGTTGCTCATGGGAATACCCCCAACAGCCAACCATGAAAACCAATGGCACAAGGTGAACAGTCTGGCTTCGGTAATTACATCACCACTCAACTTTGATGTCCTGGGTCGGTGAGCCACAAACCCCGTAGAAATTGGAATAGCTCCCACACACTCCGACACTGCGTAGTGACCGCCAGCAGGCCCGGCCTGCTGCGCCGCTCGGATATTTCCTTGCTGATCCACACCAACCGACCGACTGCCCATAGCTAGTACACCGACAACATTTGAAGTAACTTGTCAGTCAAAGGACACAAACTACACACAGTTTCACGAACACTTGCACAAAGAAAAAGACAATGCTAACGGCAGTGACTGCACAATAACAGGGACGAATCACGCGTCTGCACACACAGCCAACCCATAAGCGATCGCCGGCCAAATACACGATGTCTGGCAAGTCGGCCGACCTACAACCAACCAACGTCATCCCCGCTCCAGTCACATGTGTCAGCAACCGTCAGGCGAGTCATGGCGGTCCGGACTTCACTGCTGCTGTGCCCCGACTGAACTTGTGCCGCGTGCCAAATCAAACACTGCCAGGTCCGAACTAACTGACAATACACGACGACCGGCAAGCAATACCAGTGAGCAAAGATAATACGCCAGAGCTTATATCGATAAGCGCCAATGCTGCCCCTGACAGGCAGGCAAGGCAGCAACTCACCGACGCCAGTAATTGAAATTAACGTAACGAGGTGGTAGTACAGTAAAAATAGGATGTCAAAAGAGATATGGCATGAACACGAGCCACGCACGGCTCACCCTATAATTCCATTAGGTTCTGACTGGTTCCGGTGCTATATGTAGCCTTCAGAATGGGGTCTGCAACGGAATTGCGTTCCAGTCAGAGAACTGTCTCCGAGTTTATTTTTGATGAAAACCAGAGCATCGCAAATATTCATAGGCACCTGCGGAATGTCTATGGAGACTTGGAAGTGAGTCTATCCCAGCGAAACCATATATTTCAGCAGGATAATGCACGACCGCATGTTGTAGGTCCTGTACGGGCCTTTATGAATACAGAAAATGTTCAACTGCGGCCCTGGCCAGCACATTCTCTCTCACCAATTAAAAACGTCTGGTCAATGGTGGCCGAGCAACTGGCTTATCACAAGACGCCAGTAATTACTCTTGATGAACTGTGGTATTGTGTTGAAGCTGCATGGGCAGCTGTACCTGTACACGCCATCCAATCTCTGACTCAATGCCCAGGCGTATCAAGGCCGTTATTATGGCCAGAGGTGGTTGTTCTGGGTACTGATTTGTCAGGGTCTGTTCACCCATTTGCGTGAAAATGTAACCATATCTCAATTCTAGTATAATATATTTGTCCAATGAATAACCGTTTATCATCTGCATTTCTTCTTGGTGTAGTAATTTTAATGGCCAGTAGTGTATAAGACAGAAATTTTCCGTTAAAATCCGTTCAAAAGCAGAATTAAAGTAAACTCCACCCGAACAGGAAATGAAGGACCAAAGATACCGACCAGCAGCTGTGTCATAGTTGCTTTTTATCCGTTTACTGACATCTTCAATATTTTCTTCAGCTTTGTTCATGTTTATTACAGGAGGTATAATTCTAAAAACGGGATTACGCTATTAATGTTTTCTTTCGTTCATGATACATATGTTATTGTTGTTGTTGTTGTCTTCAGACCAGAGACTGGTTTGATGCAGCTCTCCATGCTACTCTATCCTGTGCAAGCTTCTTCATCTTCCAGTACTTACTGCAACCTACATCCTTCTGAATCTGCTTAGTGTATTCATTTCTTGGTATCCCTCTACGATTTTTACCGTCCACCTTGCCCTCCAATGCTAAATTTGTGATCCCTTGATGCCTCAGAACATGTCCTACCAAGCGGTCCCTTCTTCTTGTCAAGTTGTGCCACAAACTCCTCTTCTCTCCAATCATATTCAATACCTCCTCATTAGTTACGTGATCTTCTTCTGCAGCACCACATTTCGAAAGCTTCTATTCTCTTCTTGTCTAAACTATTTATCGTCCACGTTTCACTTCCATACATGGCTGCACTCCATACAAATACTTTCAGAAAAGACTCCCTAACACTTAAATCAATAGTCGATGTTAACAAATTTCTCTTGTTCAGAAACGCCAGTCTACATTTTATATCATCTCTACTTCGACCATCATCAGTTATTTTGCTCCCCAAATAGCAAAACTACTTTACTACTTTAAGTGTCTAATTTCCTAATCTAATTCCTTCACCATAACCCGACTTAATTAGACTATATTCCATTATCCTTGTTTTGCTTTTGTTGATGTTAATGCTATATCCTCCTTTCAAGACACTGTCCATTCAGTTCAACTGCTCTTCGAAGTCCTTTGCTGTCTCTGACAGAATTACAACGTCATCGCCGAACCTCAACGTTTTTATTTCTTCTCCATGGACTTTAGTACCTACTCCGAATTTTTCTTTTGTTTCCTTTACTGCTTGCTCAATATACAGATTGAATAACATCGGGGAGAGGCTACAACCCTGTCTCACTCCCTTCCCAACCGCTGCTTCCCTTTCATGCCCCTCGGGTCTTATAACTGCCATCTGGTTTCTGTAGAAATTGTAAATAGCCTTTCGCTCCTTTCGCCACCTGTAGAGTTTGAAAGAGAGTATTCCAGTCGACATTGTCAGAAGCTTTCTCTACAAATGCTAGATATGTAGGTTTGCCTTTCCTTAATCTTTCTTGTAAGATAAGTCGAAAGTTCAGTATTGCCTCACGTTGAAAGGTGGCTACACTGAGCCACAGCGCCAGAGATCGCTAGAGAGCATTGTTCCGCCGCCTCCACTGGCAGTGATTATTGAGAACTCGTAGTGGGCAGTGCTTTGGGAGAACTCGTGGTATTCAGTGCTGAGATGTCGTAGTGAGGAGTGTTTGTTGAGATGAGCTAGTAGGCAGTGCTTGCTGAGATGTGATACTGAAAAGTTCTTGTTGAGATGTGATAGTAGCGAGTCGGTGTGGAGAGATTGTAATGTCTAGAGTGCTTTTCGTCAATATAAATTAAGGTAACAAACTACTTTTCTTTTCTTTCTCATTATTTCAATGTCCTGAATAATGCGTCATTACAGGTTCAGTCAACAAAGCATCTGGCTTGTGTTCTTGTATTAGAGTGTAATTCTGGTTTTCTTGAGTAATTATGGTATTTCTATTTTCTTTAATTAATTCAGTATAAATGATATTTAAAATTTCTTGTGTTGTTGAAGAAGAACCGTGCCAGATGCGTACGTTGAGTCATACTTCCACACACAGAACAGTTACACTTGTGCTTTGGTTTCGTAGGTTTTATAGTTGCTGGGGACTTAATTAATTAATTGTGTTAATGAAAATTTCCATTTCATTCTTTGTTATTGTTCTATGCAGTCAGATAGCGTAATAATACTAGTCATGGGCCAACCGTTACGAGAATTCGTAATCGGACAGACAGCTACTAAAGCAAAAAATTAAAATTATTTGCATTCTATTATAATTAAGCCCCCATGCACGTGGCGACCGCTGCTTCGGATCGTCCCTTGGAATTCTTCTGATTGTAAAAATAGTAGACAGTAGTATTGTTGTAGTAATTTGTAGTTTAGTAATTGTAGTCTATTTTGCATGTGTAGATTTGGTAATTGTCATTCTTCTAATGGTATTTTTTTTCTCTGAATTTGATTTGTTGTCTTGTATACGCGTTTGACGATTTTGTGCAATTATTTCAATTGTTCGTTAATCGTGTTTGAGAGAAACATTTAGAGTGAATGGTATTGTTGGAGATAAAGAGTCATTGTGTATAATTTCCGTACAGTGACGAGTTTTGTATGTTTTGTAAATGATTACGCGATCAATGAAAAAGACGAAAATGATGGATAGTGAGAATGACGAAATTGTTAACATGGCGAACTCGCCAACAGAGGAAAACAGTATGATGGATAATGAAGTGGAAAACAATGTAATAAGTCGGGAAAATAGTCCGGAACCATTTCAGAATTTTTCTCAATCAGAAAATTCACAGAATCCGAGATTAACGACAGAAGATTCTGAAATAGTATCGAACACAGATAGCTTTACAGCCATGACGAAAGAAGTTGGTTTCGCGGGAAATGTTGGGGGCGAAAAGAATTTCGAACCGGCTATTACGGAGCAGTTGATGAGTGCTATATTAAATTTGGGAGCACGAATGGAAACAATTAAAACAGAGATAGGAACTTTAGCAACACGGTTAGACTCACAGGGATCACAAATAGGAATAATTACAACTGGTATGGGAACAATGGAGCAGTTTCGATCTGAATTTAAAACAGAAATAGGAACAATTAAAACTGAGATGGGAACAATGGAAACACGGTTAGATTTACGAATAGGAACATGTTTCAAAAATATGAAAGATGAATTAAAGAAAGAAATTAGGGAAGAAGTACAACCGATTTTGAATTCTCACAATAATGGATTAATTGCAGTGGAGATTAGACAAAGGGAACAAGATAGAGAACAGGAAGAAAGAGATCGCGTGATAGTACAAAAATTTTCAGAGTTAAATTTACAACGTGCACACGATAAGGAAGAAATATTTGAGAGAATCGAGGAATCCGTACCAAATGACAGAATAAATAATCTAACACAACAATATGAACAGTTAACTACCAAATGTGTCAACACTGAAACCCGAGTCGCGACACTTACGGAAGACGTAAATAAACAGAAAGAAAAAATAGGTGACTTATTGGAAAGAGTTGAGGAAATTTCAGATAAATTGACAAATCTTAGTTTACATGGGGACAGAGAGTCAGATGATACAGCTCCATTACCATTTGCAGAAACCGAAGAGTACCAGAACATAAATAAGCATGTTGAAAATCAGGAAAAAATTAATGAACGCGTTAAAAGGGAAGTTGAGGCATTACGAAAGCAAGTCAAACAAATCGAAGGCGAAATTATAGAAAAAGACAGCAGAAGAAATTTAGAATCACAGATAGCAGAGGGCTTTGAAGAAAATAATTTGTTTCATTTACGGGACGCAACAAGAGAGCGCCAGGCGCGCGAACTTGACAATAATCGACATTCAAACTGGGACAGACGCGGTAGGTCTTTGTCGCCGCGAGGCGGAAGCTTTGACTGTAAACACTTCTTGACTGTTCGGAAATTTAAGATCTTTTGCAATTCTAGGAATGACATACGTCCATGTTCATGGTTGGTTCGATTTACGTGCGCACTTCCGCCAGATTTGCCACTAAGTTACAAACTGAAATTTATTTATTTATTTATTTATTTATTTATTGTTCCGTGGGACCAAATTAAGGAGAAATCTCCATGGTCATGGAACGAGTCAATACATGAAATTATAACACGATATTAGAAACAGATAAAATGAAATATAGAAAAAAAAACATATTCAGGTGACAAGTCATAAGTTTAAATGAAGACAATCAACAATGTAACACTGGAATTTGCTTAATTTTTTAGCTCTTCCAGGAGCTCCTCGACAGAATAGAAGGAGTGAGCCATGAGGAAACTCTTCAGTTTAGACTTAAACGAGTTTGGGCTACTGCTAAGATTTTTGAGTTCTTGTGGTAGCTTATTGAAAATGGATGCAGCAGAATACTGCACTCCTTTCTGCACAAGAGTCAAGGAACTGCATTCTACATGCAGATTTGATTTCTGCCTAGTATTAACTGAGTGAAAGCTGCTAACTCTTGGGAATAGGCTAATATTGCTAACAACAAACGACATTAAAGAAAATATATACTGTGAGGGCAATGTCAGAATTCCCAGATTTTTGAATAGGGGTCGACAAGAGGTTCTCGAACTTACACCACATATAGCTCGAACAGCCCGTTTTTGAGCCAAAAATACCCTTTTTGAATCAGAAGAATTACCCCAAAAAATAATACCATACGACATAAGCGTATGAAAATATGCGAAGTAGACTACTTTTCGTGTTGAAGTGTCACTTATTTCAGATACTGTTCTAATGGTAAATAAAGCAGCATTTAGTTTCTGAACAAGATCCTGAACATGGGCTTTCCACAACAGCTTACTATCTATCCGTACGCCTAGGAACTTGAACTGTTCCGTCTCGCTTATAACATGCCCATTCTGTCTGATTAAAATGTCAGTTATTGTTGAATTGTGAGTTAGAAACTGTAAAAACTGAGTCTTACTGTGATTTAGCATCAAATTATTTTCCACAAGCCACGAACTTATTTCATGAACTAAATTATTTGTTACTGTTTCAATATTACACACAAGATCCTTCACTATCAAGCTGGTGTCATCAGCAAACAGAAATATTTTTGAATCACCTGTAATACTAGAAGGCATATCATTTATATAAATAAGAAACAGCAGTGGCCCCAGCACCGACCCTTGGGGAATGCCCCACTTAACAGTGCCCCATTGGGACAGAACATCACTACCACTCTCAATATTGCGGAGAATTACCCTCTGCTTTCTGTTCTTAAAGTAAGAGGCGAACCAATTGTAAGCTACTCCCCTTACTCCATAATGGTCCAACTTCTGCAGTAATATTTTGTGGTCAACACAGTCAAAAGCCTTCGTTAAATCAAAGAAAACACCTAGCGTTCGCAACCTTTTATTTAATCCGTCGAAAACCTCACAGAGAAAAGAGAATATAGCATTTTCAGTTGTTAAACCATTTCTAAAACCAAACTGAACATTTGACAGCAAATTATGTGAATTTAAATGCTCCAGTAACCTTGTATATACAACCTTCTCGATAACTTTAGCAAACACTGATGGCATAGAAATAGGTCTAAAATTGTCAACATTATCAATGTCTCCCTTTTTATAAAGTGGCTTCACTACCGAGTATTTTAATCGATCAGGAAACCGACCACTCCTAAAGGAAAAGTTACAGATATGGCTAAGTACTGGGCTAACATACATAGAACAATACTTCAGTATTCTGCTAGATACCCCGTCATATCCATGAGAATTCTTGGTCTTTAGTGATTTAATTATTAACTCAATCTCCCTCTTGTCAGTATCATGGAGGAGCAGTTCAGGTAACAGTCTCGGAACACTTTTTTCTAAGAGCGCTATATGATTCCCTGTTGGAATTAGGTTTCTATTTAGTTCACCTGCTGTATTCAGAAAGTGGTTATTAAATACTGTACATATATGCGACTTATCAGTAACACGGACATTCCCACTACGCACTGATTCTATATCCTCGACCTGTCTCTGCAGACCAGCAACTTCCTTTACGACTGACCATATGGTTTTAATTTTATCCTGAGACTTAGCTATTCTATCTGCATACCACATACTTTTTGCCTTCCTAATAACATTTTTAAGCACCTTACAATACTGTTTGTAATGGGCTGCTGCATTTAGATTTTGACTGTTTCTAACGTTTTGATATAATTGCCATTTTGTTCTACAAGATATTCTTATCCCTCTAGTCAGCCACCCAGGCTGCCTGTTTGTGCTAGTACCCTGTTTTAAACGTTGTAACGAAAAGCAACTTTCAAAGAGCATGAGAAAGGACTTTAGAAAAGCATTATATTTATCGTTTACTGTCTCAGCGCTATAAACATCTTGCCACTCTTGTTCCTTTATAAGGTTTACACAGGTCTCTACAGCAACCGGATCAGCTTTCCTGAACAGCTGATGACTATATTTAACACGAGTTGCAGCATAAAAATCTTTTAAAGTTAAAATTTGCGCATCATGATCTGAAAGGCCATTCACCTTTTTTCTAACAGAATGCCCTTCTAGTAATGAGGAATGAACAAAAATGTTGTCTATGGTTGTTCTACTGTTCCCTTGCACTCTCGTTGGAAAGAATACGGTTTGCATAAGATTATATGAATTAAAG
This sequence comes from Schistocerca nitens, assembly GCF_023898315.1. Lineage (NCBI taxonomy): Eukaryota > Metazoa > Arthropoda > Insecta > Orthoptera > Acrididae > Schistocerca > Schistocerca nitens. Next base: position 89,834,096 of record NC_064622.1, on the reverse strand, counting down.
AGGTCTACCAGCATCCTCTTCCTTGCACAATCACTTATACAATTAATATTGAAGTCACCACATATAACTAACTTTTTGTATTTCCTATAAAGTGAAGCAAGAACCTCCTCTAGCTTTAGCAAAAATGCTGTAAAATCGGAGTCTGGGGATCTATAAATAACAACAGTTACAAGTTTAACTCCGTTAAATTTAACCACACCTGCACAACATTCAAACACCTTTTCAATGCAGTACTTTGAAACATCAATTGACTCAAATGCGATGCCGTTTTTCACATACATGGCTACTCCCCCACACCGCAAAGAGCTCCTCGAAAAGCAGCCAGCCAACCTGTATCCTGGTAAAGGAAGCCTCTGAATTATCTCCTTATTTAAGAAGTGTTCAGATATACCAATAATTTCAGAGTCAACATCTATAAGCAGTTCACTAACTTTATCCCTAATACCTTGTATATTTTGATGAAATATACTAATTCCCTCATTACTCGGATACCTAAGCTTTGTCAAAAGTGATTCCCTTGTTAGAGAGACTTCCCTTAAGCAGGAATACCTATCAGCTGACTTCAATCTAAAAAAGGTGCAGCTCTAACACCCACTACTGCAGGAATTTTCCCATGAGTGATCCCACCAACCCCACCTATGCTGTCACCTATAAGCTTTGCCAACCTCCCCTTCCCATACCTGTTGAGGTGCAGGCCGTGTCTAGTGAAACCCGTCCTGCTGATAGACTCCACCGACACCACTGAAATGTGACCCATGCTTTCTGTCATCAGCGCACCCCCAAGTCTCATGTTATTACGCCTGACGGCTGTATTAAGATGAGGCCGATCGTGACGCTGAAACAGTTCCACGAAATGCACATTCGTGTTGCCAGTCTGAGTGGCTATCTTTTCCAGGTCACCATCTATGTTATACTCCCCATCCCTACCAATACTATTACCAGCCCCACCCACAATCACTACCTGATCCTCTTTAGTAAAATCCCTACATAACCCCCCTATGTTAACAGTCACCTGAGCCAACCCTGCATTAGGCTTCACAATGCTGGTGACCTGGTACTCACTTCCCAGCACTTCCTGCAACTGCTGGCCTACACCTCTGCCATGTGAACTACCTAACAGCAGTTATTAAAGTCCTCAGGGGATTCACTGCACTAAGTGAATATGTGCCGTAGCGTTCACAGGGCCCCGAGCTGTAGTGGTGCTATTTCCCTTTTAGTTTTCTGCACCGCTGCCTACTCTTTCACTATTCTTGCATCTATAAAAAACAACTCTTCTACTATCCATCTGTCTAGACAGTAGGTAAAGAATAACCGGATTTGACTGTTTTACCCAAAAGTGACTTTGGAAATTACCGTTTGGACTTACTATATTTTCTGCAGCATTCATTCTTAGCTTAAATGAAATTTTACCTGTTTATCTTCGTGATAATATTACTTCATATGTTGACGATATTCTTATTGCTAAACGTTCTTGGAGTGAGCACAACAAAATTTTGGATTTATTATTACGTATTTTTGCACGAGTTGGCATTACAGTGAACTTAGAAAAATCTGAATTTGGTCGTTCACAGGTGAAATTTCTCGGTCACATTATTTTTACAGAAGGTATTCTTCCTGATCCAGAGAAACTAGACGCTATTCGTAATTATGCTGTTCCTACCACAAAACGTGATGTTCGTAGTTTCCTTGGTGTCTGTAATTTTCTTAGACGCTTTGTTAGATTGGATGATTTGGCCACACCTCGTTTACACATTTCAGTTATGCGCACTTTGGTCCCAGAAAATGCTTTCGTAAATTACGAGAAAATTGTTACTTCAGTAATATGGAAAAACGTATTCGATCTGTTCTTGCCAAATGCAAATTATGTTAATAGGCTAAGCCGCCAACAATTTCTCACAGAGCACCGTTGTTTCCTATCATTCCAGCGAAATTAAAGGACATGGCTGCAGTCGATTTGTTCGGTCCAGTGGTTCGTTCTACTAATGGTTTTGCCTACATTTTTGTAGCAGTAGAATTGACATCAAAATATGTGTGTTTTACACCCTTACGCAAAGCAACAGCTCGTTCAGTATCTAACACTTTCACCAAACATTTTCTTAAAGAAGTTGGTCATGTTGATAAGGTTATATCAGATAATGGATCACAGTTTCGCTCTAAAATTTGGCTTCGTACTCTACGGCGTCGGAAGATTAAACCAATTTTCATTTCACTTTTTCACCCTCAGTCTAACGCTTCAGAAAGATGGATGAAGGAAATCAATAAATTGTGCCGTCTTTATTGTCATCAGAATCACAGAACTTGGGATCAGTATCTTCATATTTTTCAAAACATTCTGAATGAACTTCCTAATGACTCAACTTCTTTACCGCCTCTATTGATATTAAAAAACAAAGCACCGACAAATCGCATTTCTGAAATCGTTCCTTTTCCGCCTTCACGGAAACTGCGGCATTCTGAAGTTGTCAACCTGGCTCTACAAAATATTGCATCTGCGGCTGCTAGAAGAGAGAAATCAGCTAAACATCCTGGTCGTTTAAAAATCTTGTCAGTTGGCCAAAAGGTGTTAATTAAGTCTCATCGTTTGTCTCACAAAGGAAAAGGCTTGTGTCGCAAATTTTTTCTGCTTTATAACGGTCCATATAGAATTCGCAAAATTATACATGATAACACTGTTGAAGTAGAAACTCTTAAATCTCGACGCTCTAAGGGAATACATCACATATCTAACGTTAAAATTTTTGTGGAATGACATACTTTAGAGAAACTAACAGCTACATGTAAACATGCAGAGAATACAAGGATACCGCGCCGTGTTCCGGCGGCGGCACATAAAGCAACAGTCAAGTCGGCGCGCCGCACAAGGCAGTCGTTGACCGCAAACAATCGCTTCCTACGTCACGCGCCTACAGCTGATCAAGCGCTCAGTGCGAATGCACTGACAGACGTAAACAAATACACAGTCTAATTTCTCCGACTAAATTCAGTATAAAGCTATAGTGACTTGATAAATTATGTTATTAACGTTCAGTATTTTTCAGGATACGGTTGTATAAAATATTTAAGACCTTCAGGTAAATTCTATGTGTGTCCGACGTTAAGAGGACTTGCTATGGAGAAAATTTCAGGAAGAATGTAATTTCAAAAAAAAAAAAAAAAAAAAAGGGAAGTAAAAAACCAAAAAGGTAACGATTAATTGAGTTTATTTTTCAGGTAACATATTTCCACTTAGGTACGTACTTTAGACGTAATTTGCTGCTCGCGATTACGTGATTCATACTTTGTGCTAAATTTCATGTTCTATGAATTTACTAGTGAAGCGACGTGCTTGCGCACATTAACTGATTTTGACAATGATTGACTAATGAACAGGGTTGTTATTTGTATATATTATGCATTGCTTGGCTGCACTGCTTTTTCACTGATGTCATATTTTTTAATTATGTGCCTGCTGTGCTTATTTATTTAAATTGTAATTGTAACCTGATTAATTGTGCTGATATGGTTATGTATGTAGGTTACACTTTGTGATTTCTCTGCTTGCGCCTTCATGTTTACTTATTAAGATTACATATGAACATTTATTTGCTTATGCTGAATGATGCTAATGACTTGTTTATTACGTAAGATATATGTTTGCTGCTTCGCGTATGGATTGCATATTTACACACTTCTGTTTTGTTGTCATAACTATAAGTTGGTATATAGAAATGCTGATATACTGTGTACAAACATAGAGTTTAGGTCACACTATGGTATTAATTATAGATTGTTCTCTTGGCAGAGCCTCGTTGTAGGGATTGTGTTGCATCCACTTGTTGACATTCTGTTCTCTACTGGTATATTTACTCGCTATTGCTTGTTTTGCTTATGCTCAGTGCCTTATATTTTTAAGATAAGAAAATGAACTGCTGTAATTCGACGAACGACATTAGTACAAGAAACTTCATAGAAGTCACATGAGCTGGAGGTTTTATGGAAGCTGTATAAATTTATGCTAATAGGAAGGAAGCTAACGACATGACATACCAAAACTAGGTTTAGACCATTGACACTTATTACACTGCATTTTTCGTGAGCAATTGAAATAGGAAGTGACACTTGACACAAAAAATACTCCACATGTTTGCTTCTGCTATGATTCTTGATGTGGTGTACACACTGTGAAATATTATGATCATTCACACTCCGTAATCGTACTTAATTACTGAGAGTTATTCGAACTAAGTCTGTTAGAGGTCATGTATGCATTTCTTTTATTTAATGATGGACAAGGAACCAAAATGTATCTTATAATTTATCATGAGTAGAAAATTTGGGTCAGATGGATTACACAGAGGTTGTGTGTGGACACTGTGTCTTCGGATTGTATGGGATGATGAATTGAAGTTGCACTAGGATTTTGTCTGTACTTGTTCGAGGAGACTGACTAGAGGAAAGAGTTGTTATGGAAGTGAAATGATATTGGTGCTGAGGTTTATATATATCGACGTAGTGAAGAGGTATTATTGAAGTATTAAGATTAAATGATGATTATTGGAGTTTTCGTGGACAAGAGGTAAGGTAAATGATATTGATGATAAGGTTTATATGTATCGACGTATTGAAGAGGTATTAGTGAAGTATTGAGATTATGCTGATAATTATTGGAGTTTTGGTGGATAAGAGGTAAAGTAAGTGAGGAGCATATTTTTTTTGTTGGTCCATATGGAACAAGGAGGATGAAGATGGCAGACTAGAACACTCAAGTAGAAGGAAGATTGTCTACACACACACTTTGTCAAATCACTAAGCAGTATATACTTTTTTTGAGAGAGGAAGCATGTGCGTATCTTTGCTCACTGACAGTTGTTCAGCAACCGTACATTTTGATCTGGCTTGGCAAACATTGGTCTAGACATGATGACTACGACGTTGACTTAACTATTATTGACTGTTATACATTGCTGCCACTACTACTTGGTACACATGATGAACATCAAATCTTGGACAGAGTTACTTTTACACAGTTAACACTATTCAATTACACAGTTGTACTTAATGTGGATGAAAGATGAGTGAGTGCGTTTTGTGTGTTTTCCTTTCCTAATCCTACCCACCTATCTCCTAAATATTATTTTATTTGTTGGTAGTGGCTTGCAATGACACCCATAAATGTTATAGGTTTACTGGTATTTGTGTATTGTAATAGTTAATAGGACAATTATCTGATATCATTTGTGTGCTTGTTATGATTTGTATGTTTAGTGTAAAAGCATTGTATGTGTATTCAAACTATTGTTCATGTCTGAACTGTCTGATTAGTGATGGTGCTGCACTTTTCAACATGATGTGTGACATTTAGTCATGTTTAATTTCTGCTGATGAACTGTGTGATCAGTGATTGTAAAAATTATGGACTGTTACTTGTACCTTTTCTACATGATTGGTGCCACTAGGACATGTTTAATTTCTGCTTATAAACTCTGATGAACAGTGTGATCAGTGATAGTGAATTTTATGGAACTGCTTCTGCTGAGAAATGTGACTTGTTGCTGTGTGTACCTGCTCAACATTGCTGGGTACCACTGATGGAGTGCTTCTACTAAAATGGTGTTACTTGTTGATATCTGCACCTGCTCAACATTGCTGGGTGCCACTGATGGATTGCTTCTACTGAAAAGATGTCACCTGTTGATGTCTGCACCTGCTCAACATTGCTGGTGCCACTAATGGAACTGCTTATACTGAAATGGTGTTACTTGTTGGTGTCGGCACCTGCTCAACATTGGTGGGTGCCACTGATGGACTGCTTCTACTGAAAAGATGTCACCTGTTGCTGTGTGCATCTGCTCAACATTGCTGGTGCCACTAATGGAACTGCTTATACTGAAATGGTGTTACTTGTTGGTGTCTGCACCTATTCAACATTACTGGGTGCCACTGATGGACTGTTTCTACTACAAAAAAATGTCATTTGTTGGTTTTGCACCTGTTGACCATTGCTGGGTGCTACTGCTGGAACTGTCAACTGCTTATTCTTGAGCTATGGAAAGCGTTTATGTGAATATCTGTATAAACTGATTTTTTGTGTATTACTGGTTGTGAAAAGTTATGAGACTCTTACCTACACATATTCATCATTGCTGACGCTATTGATTGAATTGTTTAACCACATAATACTTGTGTAAACTATTATGTAAAGTCACATGTATGAAAGAATTTGTATTGCTTACTGTATTCTATATAATAGGTTATTGAAAGGTCAGTGCAAAGCCAAAATTTTATCTAGTTATATGATATTTACGTATTAATATTATCTTTTATTTTTGTCTGTATTTTTTTGACGAATTTGGTGGTATTTTCACCACCAATTCTGGCAAAAATACCATCAGATTCTAGCCGTGGAGGAAGGGCATATGAAAGGTGGCTACACTGAGCCACAGCGCCAGAGATCGCTAGAGAGCATTGTTCCGCCGCCTCCACTGGCAGTGATTATTGAGAACTCGTAGTGGGCAGTGCTTTGGGAGAACTCGTGGTAGTCAGTGCTGAGATGTCGTAGTGAGGAGTGTTTGTTGAGATGAGCTAGTAGGCAGTGCTTGCTGAGATGTGATACTGAAAAGTTCTTCTTGAGATGTGATAGTAGCGAGTCGGTGTGGAGAGATTGTAATGTCTAGAGTGCTTTTCATCAATATAAATTAAGGTAACAAACTACTTTTCTTTTCTTTCTCATTATTTCAATGTCCTGAATAATGCGTCATTACAGGTTCAGTCAACAAAGCATCTGACTTGTGTTCTTGTATTAGAGTGTAATTCTGGTTTTCTTGAGTAATTATGGTATTTCTATTTTCTTTAATTAATTCAGTATAAATGATATTTAAAATTTCTTGTGTTGTTGAAGAAGAACCGTGCCAGATGCGTACGTTGAGTCATACTTCCACACACAGAACAGTTACACTTGTGCTTTGGTTTCGTAGGTTTTATAGTTGCTGGGGACTTAATTAATTAATTGTGTTAATGAAAATTTCCATTTCATTCTTTGTTATTGTTCTATGCAGTCAGATAGCGTAATAATACTAGTCAGGGCCAACCGTTACGAGACTTCGTAATCGGACAGACAGCTACTAAAGCAAAAAATTAAAATTATTTGCATTCTATTTTAATTAAGCCCCCATGCAACGTGTTCCAGTATTTCTACGGAATCCAAACTGATCTTCCCCGAGGTCTGCTTCTACCAGTTTTTCCATTCGTCTGTAAAGAATTCGCGTTAGTATTTTGCAGCTGTGACTTATTAAACTGATAGTTCGGTAATTTTAACATCTGTCAACACCTGCTTTCTTTGGGATTGTAATTATTATATTCTTCTTGAAGTCTGAGGGTATTTCGCCCGTCTCATACATCTTGCTCACCAGATGGTAGAGTTTTGTGAGGACTGGCTCTCCCAAGGCCGTCAGTAGTTCCAATGGAATGTTGTCTACTCCCGGGGCCTTGTTTCGAATCAATCTTTCAGTGCTCTGTCAAACTCTTCATGCAGTAACGTATCTCCCATTTCATCGTCATTTACATCCTCTTCCATTTCCATAATATTGTCCTCAAGTACATCGCCCTTGTATAGACCCTCTATATACTCCTTCCACCTTTCTGCTTTCCCTTCTTTGCTTAGAACGTGGTTTCCATCAACGCTCTTGATATTCATACAAGTGGCTATCTTTTCTCCAAAGGTCTCTTTAATTTTCCTGTAGGCAGTATTTATCTTACCCCTAGTGAAATAAGCCTCTACATCCTTCCATTTGTCCTCTAGCCATCCCTGCTTAGCCATTTTGCACTTCCTGTCGATCTCATTTTTGAGACGTTTGTATTCCTTTTTGCCTTCTTCATTTAATGCGTTTTTATATTTTCTCCTTTCATCAATTAAATTCAATATTTCTTCTATTACCAAAGGATTTCTATTAGCCCTCGTCTTTTTACCTACTTGATCCTCTGCTGCCTTCACTACTTCATCCCTCAGAGCTACCCATTCCTCTTCTACTGTATTTCTTTCCCCCATTCCTGTCAATTGTTCCCTTATGCTCTCCCTGAAACTCTGTACAACCTCTGGTTTAGTCAGTTGGTACGTGTACGTAGACAAATTCTCTTACTGAAATCGCTGCGGCATAGTACCTGAACTCGCCGTTGGAGGAGCCACCTTACCAGTGGTCCGTGTTGTTTTGCCTGGGCACAACTATCGTCGAGTTACGGTACTGTGGTGCGAGGATTTCAGTGTGTGACATGGCTGCAGGTGTGTACGATGGGCGTTCAATAAGTAATGCAATATATTCCTGTTGTTGGACAATGTCGGTTGACAAGATGCAGAAGTCTTTTTGGGACACCGTGGAATATTCCCGCTTGAGCCCCTATAGTTCCATGAAGTTCCGACAGAGGGCGTCGCGATATGTAAACGGAGATGCGTACCAAACAGAGAGCTGTCATTGAGATTGTTGTGGTGTATAACAAGAGCATCGCAGATACTCATAGCCTCTTGCAGAATGTCTACGGACACGTGGTAATGAACAAAAGCACGGTGAGATGTAGGGCGAGGCGTCTCTCATTATCGCAACAAGGTTGTCGAAACCCGTACGATCTCTCGCATGGGCGCGGGTCGCACACAGTGGTGACTCCTGCAATGCTGGAACGTGGGAACACTCTCATTCGAGGTTATCGACGGATGACAATCAAACGCTCGCTGCACAACCATAAATCTCTGTTTGTAGTGCTGACATACTCGTTCGCCAGTTGGTATGCTCAAACGCATGTACCCATGGGATTCGTCGCCGCCCAAGAGAAGACCATTAATAGCAACAAAGGACCCTCAGTCCGGAGTTGCTTACGCGTACGAGGCCCATCCTGACAATTTTTTAGCGAACGTCGTAGGCGACGAAACATGCGTTCGTCACTTAGATCCGGAAATAAAAAGGCTGGTGTGGCGATTGCACACTCTAACCTTGTATACCAGTAACACAACCAGTTTGTAGTTGCCACACTTCTTTATTGATCACACATACACATGAATTCATCAGCAGTAATAATCAATTAACAATATTTGCATATCAAGGCGCTATCCACAATTATTATTTACAATATTAACCATCACACTTGTGACAACGGCCCCTTTACGTGCCGGAAACAACAAGCAAAATAATAGATGGAATAGGTAACCAAATGTTTACAATGTCGGCTATCGCCTTTCTCACTCAGTTTTACACTTACTGAAAAGGTAAAATTAATTTGATACTATCTTACCTGAAGGGTACTTTCAATTGTTCTGTTTACACTTAGCATTCTACTACACTCACCGCCCGGAAGATTATAGACTTTATGCAAGCTTAAGGCAAAAAGTCAATTTGATGAACAGTTGATGGACGCGAGGAAACGTTATTCTATTACGATTTCACTAACACACGATCCATAGGGTGAACTTAACTCTGGGCAGTAGGAAATCTTCTGCCTAAAACAAGCCTCTCGTTGAATGGAATAGAGAAATCGCGCCTTAACGGGGTCCGGACGGCCCTGAGTTCAAACCCTGAGATTTCCGTCAAAGTGCAAGCTCGCGGGGCTAGGTGACTTAAGGTCCACCTTACAAGATGATCTGTCTTTGCTGAATGGCTGACACCACATAAATCGAACGTGCAGTACCGAACGTGACAATCAACCTTTAGATAGGTATTTGAAATTGCAATAGAAAACTAATGTCACTTCAGTAGGTCACTAATGCAATAAGCACGGCCCCTATGGCCACAGACCAAAATACACACGGCCTCTATCCGACCATAAAACACAATGTGACCTATATTTATCATGGCCACTTGCCGTCCATAAACACAAGAAATTATTAAGAAACAACAACTACCATTAATTCTAAATCTATAACTAAATTAAGAAATGACGTTAAAGTGAAACAGCTACCTTCAGCGTACCACTAAGCGCCAAATCCAAACTTACAAATGCGAGGCGCTATTTCTAGCCACTTTAGTAACATAATTTCATGGTAATTCCAGAACATAATTCGCTTCACCAACACTGCAGTGAATGTTTTGCTGGCCACTAGCACGAGCAACTGCAACAGTCAACAGTCCTTATGTACACAATAATATTTATTACATATATAACCCACCATGAAAGCATGCCGATTGATTTTTTTCTTCTCCATGTGGAATTCACACGCCATCCATCCACACAGCTGTCGAGGTATTAGCAAATCCTGGTCGCCACTGGCCAGCCGTGTCAATGCAACCTTAATACTTTCCGGCAGCGGTCCATGCTTCTTCGTTGCTCCAACTCAACTGGTCCTCACGGCATACGGCCGTGCCACGTGACATGGTGTCGCCAGCTCCCCACAACGACAACATTGAAAGCACGTCACGTCACAGACTGACTCGGCTTATGCGCGGACCCACTCCCCTTGACTTACGCACGCGCGCCACCATAAATAGCCTGCCTCAAAGACACAAAGAGAACAAAGCACAGGGACAACGATCAAAGATGGAAGTAAGAATAGATATCGCCTGGCGCCAGAAATCCACCGGCTCAAAGGCAATCAATCGATTGGCACCACACCATTTCTCCGCGGAAGAAAATGTTCAGATCCGCATCGTCAGCCGGTAAAATCAATGCGACGGAATTCTGGGACTCTGTCTGATGTGCTTCCTCATGGTGCAACGATCAACTCTGAAATGTTTTGTACCACTTTCAGGAAACTGAAGAAAAGACTTCAACATGTTTGCCGCCATAAAAATGCTAACGAACTTCTCCTCCTCCATTACGCAAGGTTTCACACAAGACTGCGCACTGGAGCTCGCAAAACTTCACTGGACTCTCCTTCCTCATTTACCCTGCAGCCCGGATCTCGCACCTTCTATCTGTCTGCCGCAATGAAGGATGCACTTTACGGGAAGCTGTACGTGGTTGATGAAGTGATTATTTTTGCAGCAAGTCATTGCCTCTGACGCCGACCAGTAAAGTGGTACCATGCGATCATACGTTCCTCGTTCCTACAAGGAAATTCCAATACACATGACTGCCACCGGCTTCCGGCTTCATGCCAATTCATTGTCACGGAAGTAAACACCGAGCCAAGGCGAGCTAGGAACGTAAATAGCTATCAGGAAACAACTGTTTTGTATTCGACCTCTCTTTCAGTTTTTCGTACTTACTCTTTCACGGCGGCCCACCAATAGCAGCATGAATATTTTCACCTAGTTTCTCCACGTCTCCGAAAAAGGACAGGGAAACAGCCTTTAATAAATGAGTGTAACAGTGTCTTTCGACAACGTTCAGCCACGTAGAGGCTACAGTGGAACCCTGTAGTTGATTGTATCGTTTCTGCCTATTGAAGCCACAGTTACTTTACTGTCATCCATATCATGTAAACTTTCTTTGCAAGTGCACACTTGTTTAAGGTGTAAACGGGCTGGTTGCTGCAACAGAAAACTGAATCCGCACGTTGCAAGTCGGATGTCGCATCTGCAAGCAACGCAGCGCTATTACATTGGGAAAATTATTTATTACTCATTGGGTATGAAAACTAATTTGGTAATATATGTAGAGTATCCCGCGAGCGAATTATCAGACATGAATTCATGATTGTGCTTTCGCAATATTGAACAAAGTCCACGTCGTGAAAATAATAGCGGCCATCCGTTGTGAAATTTTGACTGTGTCACTTAATACGAGGGGGGTACGCTAAGGAATGAAACACTCTTTTCTTAAAGCAGGTTGGTTTCATTCACCACTCTTTTGGCTTAAAAACCCTTTCTTTTTTAACACAATCTCCGTTCAAACCGACGGCCTTGCGCCATCGTACTGGGAGAACTTACACTATTGGCTACTACACCAAGAAGAAATGCAGATGATAAACGGGTATTCAGTGGACAAATATATTATACTAGAACTGACATGTGATTACATTTTCACCCAATTCGGGTTCCCATATCCTGAGAAATCAGTACCCACAACAACCACCTCTGGCCGTAATAACGGCCTTGATACGCCTGGGCATTGAGTCACACAGAGCTTGGATGGCGTGTACAGGTACCGCTGCCCATGCAGCTTCAACACGATACCACAGTTCATCAAGAGTAGTGACCGGCGTATTGTGACGAGCCAGTTGCTCGGCCACCATTGACCAGACGTTTTTAATTGGTGAGAGATCTGGAGAATGTGCTGGCCAGGGCAACAGTCGAACATTTTCTGTATCCAGAAAGGTCCGTACAGGACCTGCAACAAGCGGTCGTGCATTATCATGCTGAAATGTAGTGTTTTCGCAGGGATCGAATGAAGGGTAGACCCACGGGTCGTAACACACCTGAAATGTAACGTCCACTGTTCAAAGTGCCGTTAATGCGAACAAGAGGTGACCGAGACGTGTAAGCAATGGCACCCCATACCATCACGCCGAGTGATACGCCAGTATGGCGATGACGAATACACGCTTCCAATGTGCGTTCACCGCGATGTCGCCAAACACGGATGCGACCATCATGATGCTGTAAACAGAACATGGATTCATCCGAAAAAATGACGTTGAGTACACCATCGCAGGCGCTCCTATCTGTGATGCAGCGTCAAGGGTAACCGCAGCCATGGTCTCCGAGCTGATAGTCCATGCTGCCGCAAACGTCGTCGAACTGTTCGTGCAGGTGGTTGTTGTCTTGCAAACGTCCCCATCTGTTGACTCAGGGATCGAGACGTGGCTGCACGATCCATTACAACCATGCGGTTAAGATGCCTGTCATCTCGACTGCTGGTGATACGAGGCCGTTGGGATCCAACATGGCGTTCCGTATTATTCTCCTGAACCCACCGATTCCATATTCTGTTAACAGTCATTGGATTTCGAGCAACGCGAGGAGCAATGTCGCGATACGATAAATCGCAATCGCGATAGGCTACAATCCGACCTTTATCAAAGTCGGAAACGTGATGGTACACATTTTTCCTCCTTACACGAGTCATCACAACAACGTTTCACCAGGCTACGCCGGTCAACTGCTGTTTGCGCATGAGAAATCGGTTGGAAACTTTCCTCATGTCAGCACGTTGGAGGTGTCGCCACCGACGCCAAACTTGTGTGAATGCTCTGAAAAGCTAATCATTTGCATATCACAGCATTTTGTTGCTGTCGGTTAAATTTCGCGTCTGTAGCACGTCGTCTTCGTGGTGTAGCAATTTTAATTGCCAGTAGAGTATGTTTGGTTTGGCAATGGTTGACACACTGCTAATATTCTTGACTGTTTTGCTTAGCCGTAAATGTCAGCGAAGCGTGTTTCTGAAAAACTACTAACGAATTGCAACTACTTAGTGGGTACTTACGAGTAAACAGACGAAAACGCATTCTTTCCTCCCTCGATGTGCAGAGAACTAAGGTGCGATAGACACAGAAGGCCCAATGCTAGCGAAAGTTTCCACAGCAGCTACAATAGTCAATTCTACTTCTGCAGTCGAGATATATAAAGATTTCTTGAGGTACCTTGCTACCTTCTTGATGCTGAAGAGCACAGATTTGTGTGCGAAAGAGTAAGAGACATTCGGCAATAAATCAAGCAGAAGTTAGCGACCGTCAACAGAACATTTCCCAACACCTTCACCGTCACAGATCTTCTGGCTCTGGACGAAGTGCCATAACCTAATACGAATAAAAATTATGTTAAGTGGCCAGAAGGGCACAAGCTACACTATGTCTTTAAGGCAGAAAATAGAAGCAAAGCAGAGTGCTGGGTGTACCTAACGAGTCAGTACCATCACCTCATATGCACCAAGATAAAAAAAAGAAATAAAAAAAAGTTTTATAGATTTAGCTTTGCATGATTAGATATAACGGGCACAAGAATTCTTAGATCCTTTCAAGAGGTATACAAGAAAATAAATCAACTTACTGGAGTGAAGTACAGGCCTAAACCCTCACGAGGAATTTAGACAAATATTTTTAATCAGATTATATTATAACAAGAGGAGTTTAATGTTCTAAAAGCTATAACTTCAAGTGGAAGCAAGATTTTATTTCTCCTTACGAAGTTTATTTTAACGTAATTGTTTTCCCGTTAATAAGAGGAAGATTAATTTTCTTGGAACATCATAAAAAGGGCTATACCTTTTATCTATGTTAACAAGAGTTTAATTAAAGAAATTTTAAAAAATCTTGATCAAAAATACTTAGCGGTGGAGCGATGCGTTTCTGCTGAGTGTTATGTTCCACTCACCCCGTGGTGAATCTCTCCCCATACTCACGCCTCCTTGAAGTTACTGAAATACATTTCTCGAACAGAAAATGTTATAGAAAAAAGGAGGTACACACCTCGTAACCCAAAGTCACATTAAAATTTGTTTTGTCGGTGGAAGGTTAATCATAATAAAATTGAAGTCAAATTTCACTCTATTACGGTAAGTTTGCATACACCAGTTATTACCAGGCCTTACTCTAAGCTGTACAAAGTCTGCAAAGTCCACATGCGTGCATCATTCATAAACGTAGCCAGTTTATAGTAATTATTAATTATCCTTCACAGAAAGCTTAAAACGGATTATTTTTCTTTAGAATAGGTCGCTCAAATGTTGCTAATATCAGTCTCACGTAACGAGATCTTCACGTTCGTGAGTAAGCAACACGCCCCGCGCAATTTCATTGCTTAAAATGTGACCCAAATGTTCTGAATTTCACACCTAACGTTAAAACTAAGTCTCTTCCACACTTTCTGGCAATTCTTACACATTTTCGTACCGAAATACCACAACATTAATAATTTTGATCGGAGCACCTATCAGTAGGTCCGATCACTATGAGGTCCAAGCCCCGACTCTGCTTATATGCCTACACAAAATAAGTTTCTAGTTCCAAAAATACCTGCGAATGCGCTGATTTTATTTGACAGAGAAACATGACAGGCAAACGGAAAGCAGCAACAGATCCAGTCAATCCTGCGCATATGTACAGAACCCAGTAGTATTTGTCACTGAATTAGAACAGTAGATTAACATAAACAAATTTTGAAAACACACAAATATAAAATTAGCACCCTCTTAAGAAAACTGCTTTACCGAAATCATAATCTTATTTCCCCAGTACCATAAACTGACAAGATAGTTTATAGCAGATTCCCTGGTACAAATGACTAACACACAAGTCATTATCGAACATACCTCACGAGACCAGTTTCATCAATGCATAGTGTAAAAACTTTAAATAAAACATTGTTTCACATTCACACCTTCATCCACTGTCATAAGTAACCACAATTATAATACTAATTAGTAAACAATTAGAAAACTGAAGAAGCAGAACTGCAAATAAAAATGAAAGTATTTTGACAGCAGCTCAAACAGTGCCCGTCAGTTAGTGATCTCTACCAAATCGCATAGAAAGTACACACACTGGGGAATCTAACGCCACCTTCCTTCGCATAACTCACACTGCACTCCTGTTCACGTATGTCCGACCTCAATAAGCACGATGTAAGGCGCTACGTCACAACGTCTGCAGAATAATGAAAATCAGACACTACTGAACAGAAAATTCTGAATGGCGGCGAAGTCAGGCCAAGAAATGCAATTTTAGCCAGCGCATGGTTGGGCTAGAGGGGGAGGATGGAGGCCCGAAAAAAAAAAGAAAAAAGTGGTCAAAGCTTGTTGTTGTTGTTGTTGTGGTCTTCAGTCCTGAGACTGGTTTGATGCAGCTCTCCATGCTACTCTATCCTGTGCAAGCTTCTTCATCTCCCAGTACCTACTGCAACCTACATCCTTCTGAATCTGCTTAGTGTATTGATCTCTTGGTCTCCCTCTACGATTTTTACCGTCCACGCTGCCCTCCAATGCTAAATTTGTGATCCCTTGATGCCTCAAAATATGTCCTACCAACCGATCCCTTCTTCTAGTCAAGTTGTGCCACAAACTTCTCTTCTCCCCAATCCTATTCAATACCTCCTCATTAGTTACGTGATCTACCCACCTTATCTTCAGCATTCTTCTGTAGCACCACATTTCAAAAGCTTCTATTCTCTTCTTGTCCGAACTGGTTATCGTCCATGTTTCACTTCCATACATGGCTACACTCCATACAAATACTTTCAGAAACGACTTCCTGACACTTAAATCTATACTCGATGTTAACAAATTTCTCTTCTTCAGAAACGCTTTCCTTGCCTTTGCCAATCTACGTTTTATATCCTCTCTATTTCGACCATCATCAGTTATTTTGCTCCCTAAATAGCAAAACTCCTTTACTACTTTAAGTCATTTCCTAATCTAATCCCCTCAGCATCTCCCGATTTAATTTGACTACATTCCATTATCCTCCTTTTGCTTTTGTTGATGTTCATCTTATATCCTCCTTTCAAGACACTGTCCATTCCGTTCAACTGCTCTTCCAAGTCCTTTGCTGTCTCTGACAGAATTACAATGTCATCGGCGAACCTCAAAGTTTTTACTTCTTCTCCATGAATTTTAATACCTACTCCGAATTTTTCTTTTGTTTCCTTTACTTCTTGCTCAATATACAGATTCAATAACATCGGGGAGAGGCTACAACCCTGTCTCACTCCTTTCCCAACCATTGCTTCCCTTTCATGTCCCTCGACTCTTATAACTGCCATCTGGTTTCTGTACAAATTGTAAATAGCCTTTCGCTCCCTGTATTTTACCCCTGCCACCTTCAGAATTTGAAAGAGAGTATTCCAGTTAACGTTGTCAAAAGCTTTCTCTAAGTCTACAAATGCTAGAAACGTAGGTTTGACTTTTCTTAATCTTTCTTCTAAGATAAGTCGTAAGGTTATTATTGCCTCACGTGTTCCAACATTTCTACGGAATCCAAACTGATCTTCCCCGAGGTCCGCTTCTACCAGTTTTTCCATTCGTCAAAGCATTTGGCTAGTAAACTGGAGACCTGGGTTCTAATCCTGATCTGGCACAAATTTTTAACTTTTCCCTTTGATTTCAATCAAAGGCCGCTTGTAGCCAATGTCTGTAATTCCTCTGTGTCCTAATTCACAACGTCTGCTGGATCAAAATGGAGTCTGTCCACACACCACACACGTGTAGGAGAACGGAAGTCTTTTCATCTCTAGATAACTGCTGCATCATCTATCTGGACCCGCTTACTGCAGTCAAGCGTTAGTTTGCCGCTGCAATTTTTTCCTAAACACTTTTACCCAATAACAACTTAGCTACTTCTTGATGCTCCCGAACACCTACTACCAGCCAGTCCCATCTTTCAGACAAGTTGTGTCAGTAACTTCTGTTCTCCCTGTTCTGAATGAACATCTGCGCAGCAGTTATCAAATCTACCCGTCCAGTCTTCAGCACTATAGTGCAGCATCGCGTTTCAAAAACTTCTACTCCGTTTTTAACTGTACAGCTTCTCATCAACAGTTCATTTCTATCATAGGGTACACTCGTCAAAGTGCTCTCTCTCTCTCTCTCTCTCTCTCCTCTCCAGACGCTTTACTGTCACAGCTATTGCTCGCAGGCGTCTATTAAAATTCGAAATGTGTCTTGTCCTTGGGGAGTCGCCTCACTTTCACCTATATGATCTCAGTTATGGGCTCAGTAATGGTCTGAATGCAGATTAGTAACTCGTGTCAGACTAAGGAGCAGTCACGAAATCAATGAACAGTGTGAACGATTGACAGTGATTAGGCTCAGTGTTTGTTATAATGTAGATCCGCATGCTGAATTTCTAGGAGTAGGAATTCTGGTACATGTTGGAAACGCTTTTCTCTAATGCCCAACTACAGCTTCGCTTCGGTGTAGTGGTCGTCGCCGTCATAGATAGCAAAACTTTTTGGCAGACCAGTTAGACAATGCGAAGAGCAAAGATCAGGTATGTTGGGCGACAGTCGAAGAGTCTTGGTCTCTGCTTCCACCTGCGGGTATAATGGTGCGAGATGGTCCGTTACAGTGCAGAGGGGAGGGTGTCGGGGCTGGACAGTGTTTCGTGCGGACACACACTTAGTGGGACATGAGGTAGTTCGGTGCAGGGGCCGGTGCCAAAATTTTTACGACACCTTCGCAGTGTCAGATTAGCATGGAGTACTAGTAATTGATCCCTGCAGAGGCGAGAGTAAGCCTCCGCTTCCACAGACAGTCCCGACACTGCTATTTCTCGTGAGCCTTCCGAAGGGCATCGTTTCAGCTCGTGAAAGAAAACCCTTCCGTTTCGGTTAGCTGTGGCGGCGAACGCGGCTTCAAGTCCTCCGCTCAGGAATTCGTAAAATTCATTTTTTCATTCAGAGACTCACTGGCTGCTACGCCGTTGTTCCCATCAGAATTGAGAAGTGATGCTTTTATTGGCGTACTGGGACGCGTGTTCTATGTGATGTTGGAGAGGATTGTTCAAAGAGGATTTGCCCGTCTGTTGGACGGAGGCAGCACTGGGCATTAAAAAACACATACTTGGTGTAAAACACAGTTCACGTCCCACCATATATGGATTGTGCTTTTTCAACCAGCTCCATGTGTGACACATGGTTTTAGGAGGCAATTAAGAAAGCTGACTAGAGACAGTCTCTTTTCAGAAGTTGTGGTGAGAATATAAGGATTCGTGTTTTTGCAGACCATGAGGACAGAATGAGCGACGCAATTAGACTACCGGAGGGCTCGTCGTATTTCACTCGTGTCTTTTTAAGAAAATAAATCTGTATAACCACACTTAGCATCTTTATTTTCTGTAGAAATCAGAGCCTACAACAATTTTGAAAGTAATTTACGTGAGAGGTAGTTGAAATAGTGGAGAATCTACTACATTACATACTCTTCAACTTCACTATTAGGGCCAAAATATCAGTTAACATCAGATGTCTGTACGTGTAGTTTTACTGAGGTGTTGCTGAAGTACCTGGAGTACTACCTGACGGATGGGAAGGAGTAATAGTATCCAACATTACCAAAACCATCTCACATCATGAACGTTTACTTCCTGTCACGACAGTGATACCAATCCGTAAGATTTATCTTCCTACTGACAAAGTAAGTCAGGTACAGTATTTCAGCTCCACCCCTTCCGAGTGATCAGAGCTACATATAAAGTTGTATTTAGACTAGAATTAAACAGAGATATTAAGGTCTTGAAATGGAATTCAAGCACAGAGACGGAGTAATAATAATAACTACACTGAAAAAGTGGCATAGGATGCTAAATGATAAAAATTGAGTTCCAGGCAAGTGCATAAAACTTTTCTCAATAACTAAATTTAAAAACAAGCAACCTCAGTTAACAAGAAGCGTTAGATATTGAAGCACCAGGGAGAGACAGTGGCAAGTAATGAAACAGCTGCAGTGGAACAGTCTGGAGACACCTCAGCCGCAGATACGCTTATCTTGAGGTTCAGAGCTGAGCATATGTTCGTGCTGCCGTTGTATAATCAGCAAATCAGCAACAGTGTTGTCAAAAGTCGCTAGTTATAAAACTGACGAAATTTCTGGCTTCAGAGTAAAGCTATAGTGGACAACGTGGTGCCTCTTGAAAGTTCATCTGCAAACAGAGGGTAGCTGTTTTCCTTGTGTTCCTATTTAAAGACTCCTAACCTGAGGAAAGTAAGTGATTGATGTATGTGGAAATTATCAGACCAACCTAGATAGATATTTGGTTCGAAATTTGGCAGGAACCACACTTTGTTGTCGGGTTGGAAGGCACTGGCGACTTTTGTTACCACTAGTTCCATCATGCAGCCATTATCTCCCTGCATTTGAAGGCGGGTTAGAATAGACAAGGGCTTCATTGTACCGGAAGTTGCTATCTTCTAACTTGTTATTAGCAGTACTTATTGAGCTTCACAAGTCAAAGGAAAATCCCTATGTACCTACGAATTATCTTAGCCAAGATGAATAAAAAACGAACAGGCATTATAGTAGAGTGCTCCCTGCCCCATCTTCGGACAGACATCCCTTAGTTTCCAAGGCCAGACGGCGTGGCTAGCCAAGCGGTTATAAGTTGTATACAAAAATTATCATCGTGAGTCAGTCTATCTATTACTGAAAACCGTATCAAAATAGGCTTTAATTTATAATATGTTTAACTGTACCGTGCACCATATACCGTAAAGTGACTGCCGAATTACAGGTGTGGATGAAGAGGAACCCTCTCCCAGGTTCAAAATGGTGCAAATGGCTTTAAGTACTACGAGAGATTCGAACCTGCGACCGTAGCAGCAGGGCGATTCCGGACTAAAACGCCTAGAACCGCTCCGCCACATTATGTTACTTTACATTACATTGGACGGAATATGGCCTGAAAATAAAGAAAACAAAGACGAAGGTAATGAACAACTTCAGAAAGGAGAATACCGGGTAGACTGACATCAAAACTGAGAATCAAGCACAACTGGAAGAAGTGAAACAATGCAGTTGTGTAGAGAACGAAATCAGGCTACTTACGGAAGGAATGAGAATCAGATTTACGCAGATGAAGAAATTTGTCTTCAATATATCAGCTCTGCTGAAATCAGATATCGATGTGGGAGTGTGAAAGGCGTTTCTAAATGTGTACGTATGGAACGCATCTTCATATGGATCTGAGATGTAAGCCATAGGAAATATGGTGAAGAAAAAAAAAGTTAGCATTTGAAATGTAATGATGTTATCAAAGAATGTTCAGGCTTACCAGGTAAAAGTATACATAGTACGATATATGTCCTGAAAAGACTAGATGAGAAAATAAGACAATGGAAAGTCCTTATGAGAATGAGGGATAGGTTTATCACGTGAGACCATGGATGAAGGGCAACAGCTTGTGCAGAGATGTTATTTAACTTAGGGGCGACTGGACACTTCAACAATAACAACAAACAACAGGATTAGCGATGTCACAACTTAACAAATGGCCTCTAGTTCCCTAACGTTACATCCATGGCCGTTCCAACTGGCCATGGTTGATTGGCTAATTTAGATGGGTGCCTTCAAATGGTTAAAATGGCTCTGAGCACTATGGGACTTAACATCTGAGGTCATCAGTCCCCTAGAACTTAAAAGTACTTAAACCTAACTAACCTAAGAACATTACACACATCCATGCCCGAGGCAGGATTCGAAACTGCGACCGTAGCAATCGTACGGTTCCGAACTGAAGCTCCAAGAACCGCTCGGCTACAACGGCCGGCTGGGTGCCTTCAATAACTGCTTACACAACATTACTAATTTACGTAAGTTATTAGTAATAGTTCACCAAAAGCAAGTCTTAAAACATTTAATAAAAGACTGATTAAATAACTGTTCCTTTGGGTAATAAATTCTCAACCAATAGCAGTAGCAAACAACATCACTTCGAAATAAAAACTTACAGAATCGTGATGGTAAAAAGGTACCTTCCAAACTTCAAAATTAACTTTCATTTAACACGCAGATATAAAAACGTGTACAAAACACACAGTTAGCAGGTTTGGTAAATTCCAGTATTTATAACCCGCTGAACTACAGCGCAGAACTGAATTTCAACTCTATCCAATGAGTAATCCGGATAGCAACATTATGTTCACAAATAAGAAATACAATAACTTTATGATAACTCCTATACGGCATTGGCCAATCGCTTTGGAAAGTGACTGCTCAATCTCCACACAGTTAAGCAAACTATCACCGCATAAGTCACTGAAGGTTAACACACACATCGTATTCCACTACTTTCGTCTCCAATATCATGACATCCTTATTGTGGGCGAACATGCTACAGCACAGCGTGTTCAGGTTGGGCTCACACTGTCTTGTTTATCTGCCATGGCAAAACACCCACAAACGACATCAGCCACCGCTCGCCGTAATTGCGTCCATACAATTGCAGAGCCTACGGCTTATTGTTGCACAGCAGCGTTGAATTCCCAAGCGACTCGTTGTCACCATCAGCCCACAACCACAGGGTGCCAAAATCATTTAATGCACAGTTCGGACCATCCGGACCCCAACATTCTGCCGTTCTGTCCTCCTCGCTCGGTACTCTCTAACCCTCCACTCCTCGTCACCAGAGGGCCACTGGCCGCCAACTTGGCCCCCCCGGTATCTCTGGCGAGGCCAATATCGACCTTAACACTCGCGGCCGGAACACAATCGTGCCGAAACCCGGCACAAGCTGTATTCCATATTCCTAGATATCAGCAGAGGTTTTGACACTGCTGACTGTTAACGAAGGCACGGTGATACGGAATTGTTTCCCAAGCATGTGAGTGGCTCGAGAACTTTCTCAGTAACAGAAACCATTACGTTGTCAGTGACAGAGAGTGATCACCATAGACAAGGGTATCACCAGGAATACCACAGAGAAGTGTGATAGGTCGGCTGTTACTTTCTATGTACGTAAATGATTTGGCAGAAAGGCAATCGGCAGTATGCAGCTGTTTGCTGATGATGCTGTGGTGCATGGAAAGGTGTCGTCATTGAGTGACTGTAGGAGGATACAAGACGACTTAAAACAAATTCTAATTAGTATGATGAATGGCAGATCTTAGAAGAAAGATTAACAAAAGGCAAACCTACGTTTCTAGCATTTGTAGACTTAGAGAAAGCTTTTGACAACGTTAACTGGAATACTCTCTTTCAAATTCTGAAGGTGGCAGGGGTAAAATACAGGGAGCGAAAGGCTATTTACAATTTGTACAGAAACCAGATGGCAGTTATAAGAGTCGAGGGGCATGAAAGGGAAGCAGTGGTTGGGAAAGGAGTGAGACAGGGTTGTAGCCTCTCCCCGATGCTATTCAATCTGTATATTGAGCAAGCAGTAAAGGAAGCAAAAGAAAAATTCGGAGTAGGTATTAAAATTCATGGAGAAGAAGTGAAAACTTTGAGGTTCGCCGATGACATTGTAATTCTGTCAGAGACAGCAAAGGACTTGGAAGAGCAGTTGAACGGAATGGACAGTGTCTTGAAAGGAGGATATAAGATGACCATCAACAAAAGCAAAACGAGGATAATGGAATGTAGTCAAATTAAATCGGGTGATGCTGAGGGAATTAGATTAGGAAATGAGACACTTAAAGTAGTAAAGGAGTTTTGCTATTTAGAGAGTAAAATAACTGATGATGGTCGAAGTAGAGAGGATATAAAATGTAGACTCGCAATGGCAAGGAAATCGTTTCTTAAGAAGAGATATTTGTTAACATCGAGTATAGATTTAAGTGTCAGGAAGTCGTTTCTGAAAGTATTTGTATGGAGTGTAGCCATGTATGGAAGTGAAACATGGACGATAACCAGTTTGGACAAGAAGAGAATAGAAGCTTTCGAAATGTGGTGCTACAGAAGAATGCTGAAGATAAGGTGGGTAGATCACGTAACTAATGAGGAGGTATTAAATAGGATTGGGGAGAAGAGAAGTTTGTGGCACAACTTGACTAGAAGAAGGGATCGGTTGGTAGGACATGTTTTGAGGCATGAAGGGATCACAAATTTAGCATTGGAGGGCAGCGTGAAGGGTAAAAATCGTAGAGGGAGGCCAAGAGATCAATACACTAAGCAGATTCAGAAGGATGTAGGTTGCAGTAGGTACTGGGAGATGAAGAAGCTTGCACAGGATAGAGTAGCATGGAGAGCTGCTTCAAACCAGTCTCAGGACTGAAGACCACAACAACAACAATGGCAGATGGTTCTAAATGTAGAAATATCTATGTTATTGCGCATGAGCAGGAAAAGCAAATCAATAATGTCGGATTACAGAAATGTTAGTGTGCTTCTTGACATATAGTGATTAAATATCCAGGCGTAGCTTTGCTCAACATGAAACGGAATGAGTCTGAAAGGGCTGGAGTTGATAAGGCGAATGGTCGACTTTGGTTTATTGGCACAATGTTAGGGATGTGTGGTCCATCAGTGAAGGAGACCGCATGTATGACACTAGTGCGATTCGTTGCTGTGTACTGTTCAAGTGTTTGAGGTCCAGACCAGGTGAGATTAAAGGACGACCTCGAAGCAATTAACAGCCGCGTTACTAGATATGTTACCGGTGGGTTCGAGCAACATGCAAATGTTATGGAGATGCTTGGGGAATCCCAGAAAGCAAGGCGGCGTTCCTTTCGAGGACGGCTGTTGAGAAAATTTACACCGGCAATTGAAACTAACTGCAGAAAAATTCTGTTGCCTCTAACATACATTGTGCGTAAGGACGACGAAAACAAGATTAGAGACTAGGGCTCGCACGGAGACATAAAGACAGTCCTTTCTCCCTCGCTCTATTTCAGGGAGGAACAGGGAATGAAATTTGTGCTAGAGGTACGGGGTACCCTCTGCCATGCACCATCCGGCAGCTTGTGCAGTATGTGTGCAGATGTAAATGTTTTGCGACGCACTGAAAGACCTGAGTCGAAACAATGCACCGAGAGTAGACAAAATTCCATTGGAACTACTGACAGCCTTGGGAGAGCCAGTCCTCACAGAACTCTACCATCTGGTGGGAAAGTTGTACGAAACAGGCGAAATACCCTCAGACTTCAAGAAGAATATAATAATCCCAATCCCAAAGAAAGCAGGTGTTGACAGATGTGAAAATTATCGAACTATTAGTTTAATAAGTCACGGCTGCAAAATACTAACGCGAATTCTTTACAGGCAATTGGAAAAACTGGTAGAAGCCGACCTCGGGGAAGATCAGTTTGGATTCCGTAGAAAAATTGGAACGCGTGAGGCAATACTGACCCTACGACTTATCTTAGAAGCTAGATTAAGAAAAGGCAAACCTACGTTTATAGCATTTGTAGACTTAGAGAAAGCTTTTGACAATTTTGACTGGAATACTCTCTATCAAATTCTGAAGGTGGCAGGGGTAAAATACTGGGAGCGAAAGGCTACTTACAATTTGTACAGAAGCCAGATGGCAGTTACAAGAGTCGAGGGATATGAATGGGAAGCAGTGGTTGGGAAGGGAGTGAGACAAGGTTGTAGCCTCTCCCCGATGTTATTCAATCCGTATATTGAGCAAGCAGTAAAGGAAACAAAAGAAAAGTTCGGAGTAGGTATTAAAATCCATGGAGAAGAAATAAAAACTTTGAGGTTCGCCGATGACATTGTAATTCTGTCAGAGATAGCAAAGGACCTGGAAGAGCAGCTGAACGGAATGGACAGTGTCTTGAAAGGAGGATATAAGATGAGGATAATGGACTGTAGTCGAATTACATTGGGTGATGCTGAGCGAATTAGATTAGGAAATGAGACACTTAAAGTAGTAAATGAGTTTTGCTATTTGGGGAGCAAAATAACTGATAATGGTCGAAGTAGAGAGGATACAAAATGTAGACTGCCAATGGAAAGGAAAGCGTTTCTGAAGAAGAGAAATTTGTTAACATCGAGTATAGATTTAAGTGTCAGGAAGTCGTTTCCGAAAGTATTTGTATGTAGTGTAGCTATGTATGGAACTGTAACGCGGACAATAAATAGTTTAGACAAAAAGAGAATAGAAGCTTTCGAAATGTGGTGCTACAGAAGAATGCTGAAGATTAAATGGGTAGATCACATAACTAATGAGGAGGTGTTGAATAGAATTGGGAAGAAGAGGAGTCTGTGGCACAACTTGACTAGAAGAAGGGATCGGTTGGTAGCACATGCTGTGAGGTATCAAGGGATCACCAATTTAGTATTGGAGGGCAGTGTGGAGGGTAAGAGACCAAGAGATGAATACAATGAGTAGATTCAGAAGGATGTAGGTTGCAGGAGGTACTGGGAGATGAAGAAGCTTGCACAGGATAGAGTATCACGGAGAGCTTCATCAAGCCAGTGTCTTGGCGGAAGACCACAAGAACAACAACAAGCTACATCATCCAGGCCCTAAAAGTAGCTCTAGAATACAGGAAATATAGAAGATGTTAGGGTGGTGATGAAAAGATTGGCAGAAAAGTAAAGGCCTGGGAAGAAGACGATTCTTATCCTCAAGGTAAGGACGTGAAAATAATCTCGCATTTGCGAGACATAGTCCGACGTTTTGCAAGCGTTGCTGGAGGAAACTTGTGCGTTGACTGCCGACGTTAATGACGGGGGTGAAGAGGTAGACCGGGGGGGGGGGGGAGCAAGGGAGGGGAGGAGGAGGGTTGATGAGTGCAGAGTCACTCATTAGGGGCGCTTCAGTGGGGAGCCTGGCAACCGGGCAGCAGGCGCCTCTCCGGCTGACCAGTCGGGCGCTAATTACACTCCTCTCACTCTGTACTCTCGTTAGCGAGGCTTCAGGGTCGCCTGCGGACGCTCGGCATGGCTCCCTCCCCCGCCTCCCTGCTCACCGTCACGTCGCCAAATTAAATAATCAGCCGTGTCCACTTCTGCTCTGACCACCAGCTCCAGCACCAAATATGGGACGGCAGCTGGGGCACCAACTGGCGGCGGCTACCCATCACAGAGAGAGGCTTTGCTCTATTGCTCTCACTGCAGAAAGGACATCATAAGGCGGTTATTTTTTTCACTTCCACTGTGACCGAGGTCTTCGTGTCTTACGTGTGACAGAAAAGGCAATTTCATGAAACGAGGGGTGTTTAATAAGTAACGCAACACACTTTTCTTTCTGAAAGCAGGTTAGTTCTATTCAGAATTGCTATACACCTTTTCATTCCCTACTCTTAAGGCTATAAAACCTTATTTTTCGATATAATCTCCGTTAAATGTGAGGTCCTTCCTGCACCTTACTGGGAGGGTCTGCATACCCGCTGGTACGACTGCACTGGCTGACGTCAGAGCGAACTTTTTCCTGCAAAAATAACCTCCTCAGTATCCACGGGCTGCTCCCCGGGGCGCCCATGGTTCATTCAGCGAACTAGATGGAAGTCGGAAGCTGCGAGATCGGAACTGTAGGTTGGATGAGGAAGAACACTCCGCTCCATAAGCATCAGGTTTCGCTGCTCGCTCGCAAAAGGAAATACAAACAGAGGCGGCTCCACCGCCAGTTTTATTGCACGACGCGGCCGGCCGCGGGTGCAAGAGAACCCATGTGGACGGTTGGAAAGAAATGTGTCAGGCTTCATAATACGTATTTATATGTGTCGTGTATTATGCATTTCTTGTACGTGAATGTGAATCTGCACATGAACTTTCCTCTTCCTTCTCACACCCTTCCATAAAGAGTGTCCAAATATTTGTTGGGAAGTAGTTCTGTAGTATAGTAATGCCAACCTTTCTCCTGGGTGGGGGTCAAAGTCAGAGACGTTCCAGTGTCACAAGATCTGAGGTGAAGAGGTTGGTCGCGGCCAAGTGGTTCGACCATCCCCTCCACCGGGGCCCAGGAAGACCTCTGGGTGCCCGCGATATTCTGGGAGTGTTACAGAAGAGGGGTAATTGAGCAGACATACCCTCAGTGCGTCTGTCTGGATGTTCACGCGTGGAAGAGAGTCATTTGAATATTTGCACTAATTCTTTTATTTCCAGGTTCGAATTGTATAAGGAAATGAATGTTCTCGTTTAATTTCAGAAATTTGCCCCCTGTGTTACTGTATATAGGTCTTCAGTTTGCCCGTTATCCTCCTCACATAGTGGATGTCCTATGTAAGCCCGCATCTCGTGGTCGTGCGGTAGCGTTCTCGCTTCCCACGCCCGGGTTCCCGGGTTCGATTCCCGGCGGGGTCAGGGATTTTTTCTGCCTCGTGATGGCTGGGTGTTGTGTGCTGTCCTTAGGTTAGTTAGGTTTAAGTACTAAGTTCTAGGGGACTTATGACCACAGCAGTTGAGTCCCATAGTGCTCAGAACCATGTCCTACGTAAAATATTGGGAGACTTTAGTGGTATACATTTGGCCAACGCAATTCCATATTGCCCATAGAAATGTGCGTGTAGATTAGTATATAAAGTACCCGAGCTATAAACTGGAACAATTGCTGCAATCGCTGTAAAGTCGAGAGATAATGTTTAAAATAAATAGGTAATCAATTGTCATCAATCTTTAACATACCCCAAAAATCAGATAGGAGTCAAGTTAAAGGAATTCATTTAAAATAAGAGAAATAGAATGCCGGGACCCACACATCAGCGTGTGATCCCTCCAGCCCCTTGCCTAGTAACGTACAGAAAGGGCACGCTCTCTAGGTAGCGCTCTCAAGCTCCCTTCCCCAGCTACCCGTTGCGCAATTTTCATTCAGGACTTGACGACATCAACTTTCATCTGGCGTCCCTAGGCAAGGAGGTTTGACGGTAATCTTTCACCTCTAATGAAGTTAAGCGAGTTCCCCACAGGTGCGCAGTCTTCTGTGACGCTTTGCGTTATCATTTGCATTTTTGTGGCGACGAAATGCCGAAATTGTTCCTTCAGTTTCCTGAGGGGTAGTACAACGCACATCAGAGCTGATGGTTGTACCGTGAGAGAGGACGTCAAAGAGAATAGCGCCTTCAGAGTATGAGAAGACAGTTATCAATACTAACGGCTGAGGGTGCAGCTTTGAACTTTTTCTTCGGAGGAAAGGTGGGTAGCGCCACTCCATGGATTGGCGGTTTGCTCGCGGTTCGAAGTAATGAAACAACGTTCCGTCGGCTGTGACGACGTTCGACAAACATTGTCTTCTGATCTTCTCTTAGGTGGCGAAGAACGCAGCAGCACACACCTTTGAGTACCCCAACTGGTGGACGAGTGTGTCAGCACTACCACCGGAGAGCCGGCCGCTGTGGCCGAGCGGTTCTAGGCACTACGATCTGAAACCGCGCGACCGCTACGGTCGCAGGTTCGAATTCTGCCTCGGGCATGGATGTGTGTGATGTCATTAGGTTAGTTAAGTTTAAGTAGTTCTAAGTTCTAGGGGACTGATGACCTTAGAAGTTAAGTCCCATAGTACTCAGAGCCATTTGAACCAACTACCACCAGAGACGTCCATTTGTGCTATGAGGTGTTTGACTCTGATCCATTGATAACTTTTCTGGAAACCAGAAATCTACTCCGTAGGAATCAGCATGGGCTTCGAAATGACGATCGCGTAAAACCCAGCTCGCGCTATTCGCCCACGAGACTCAGAGGGCCATAGACACGGGTTCCCAGGTAGATGCCGTGCTTCTTGACTTCCGCAAGGCGTTCGATGCAAATGGTTCAAATGTCTCTGAGCACTATGGGACTTATCTTTTGAGGTCATCAGTCTCCTAGAACTCAGAACTACTTAAACGTAACTAATCTAAGTACATCACACACATCCATGCCCGATGCAGGATTCGAACCTGCGACCGTAGCGGTCGCGCGGTTCCAGATTTGAGCTCCTAGAACCGCTCGTCAACCCGGCCGGCCGTTCGATACAGTTCCCCACAGTCATTTAATGAATAAAGTAAGATTATATGGACTATCAGACCAATTGTGTGATTGTATTGAAGAGTTCCTAGATAACAGAACGCAGCATGTCATTCTCAATGGAGGGAAGTCTACCGAAGTAAGAACGGTTTCACGTGTGCCATAGGGGAGTGTCGTAGGACCGTTGCTATTCACGAGATACATAAATGGAAGTTCACTGATGCTTTTTGCGGATGATGCTGCAGTACATCGAGAGGTTGTAACAATGGAAAATTGTACTGAAATGCAGGAAGATCTGCAAAGAATTGACGCGTGGTGCAGGGAATCGCAATTGAATCTCAATGTAGACAAGTGTAATGTGCTGCGAATACATAGAAAGAAGGATCCTTCAGCAACTGGAAGCAGTTAATTCCGTGAATTATCTGGGAGTAGGTATTAGGAGTGATTTAAAATGGAATTATCATATTAAGTTGATCGTCGGTAAAGCAGATGCCAGACTGAGATTCATTGGAAGAATCCTAAGTAAATGCAATCCGAAAACAAAGGAAGTAGGTTAGAGTACACTTGTTCTCCCACTGCTTGAATATTGCTCACCGGTGTGGGATCCGTACCACATAGGGTTGATAGAAGAGAGAGAGAAGATCCAACGCAACGGAGAGCAGCGCGCTTCGTTACAGGATCATTTAGTAATCGCGAAAGCGTTACGGAAATGATAGATAACCTCCAGTGGAAGACTGTGCAAGAGAGACGCTCAGTAGCTCGGTACGGGCTTTTGTTGAAGTTTCAAAAACATACGAGGGCAGTTCAATAACTAATGCAACACTTTTTTCTGATACAGGGGTTGTTTTATTCAGCATTGAAATACACCAGGTTATTCCCCAATCTTTTAGCTACACAACACTATTTTTCAACGTAATCTCCATTCAATGCTACGGCCTTACGCCACCTTGAAATGAGGGCCTGTATGCCTGCACGGTACCATTCCACTGGTCGATGTCGGAGCCAACGTCGTACTGCATCAATAACTTCTTCATCGTCCGCGTAGTGCCTCCCACGGACTGCGTCCTTCATTGGGCCAAACATATGGAAATCCGACGGTGCCAGATCGGGGCTGTAGGGTGCATGAGGAAGAACAGTCCACTGAAGTTTTGTGAGCTCCTCTCGGGTGCGAAGACTTGTGTGAGGTCTTGCGTTGTCATGAAAAGGAGATGTTCGTTCAGATTTTTGTCCCTACGAACACGCTGAAGTCGTTTCTTCAATTTCTGAAGAGTAGCACAATACACTTCAGAGTTGATCGTTTGACCATGGGGAAGGACATCGAACAGAATAACCCCTTCAGCGTCCCAGAAGACTGTAACCATGACTTTACCGGATGAGGGTATGGCTTTAAACTTTTTCTTGGTAGGGGAGTGGGTGTGGCGCCACTCCATTGATTGCCGTTTTGTTTCAGGTTCGGAGTGATGAACTCATGTTTCATCGCCTGTAACAATCTTTGACAAGAAATTGTCACCCTCAGCCACATGACGAGCAAGCAATTCCGCACAGATGGTTCTCCTTTGCTCTTTATGGTGTTCGGTTAGACAATAAGGGACCCAGCGGGAACAAACCTTTGAATATCCCAACTGGTGAACAATTGTGACAGCACTACCAACAGAGATGTCAAGTTGAGCACTGAGTTGTTTGATGGTGATCCGTCGATCATCTCGAACGAGTGTGTTCGCACGCTCCGCCATTGCAGGAGTCACAGCTGTGCACGGCCGGCCCGCACGCGGGAGATCAGACAGTCTTGCTTGACCTTGCGGCGATGATGACACACGCTTTGCCCAACGACTCACCATGCTTTTGTCCACTGCCAGATCACCGTAGACATTCTCCAAGCGCCTATGGATATCTGAGATGCCCTGGTTTTCCGCCAAAAGAAACTCGATCACTGCCCGTTGTTTGCAACGCACATCCGTTACAGACGTCATTTTAACAGCTCCGTACAGCGTTGCCACCTGTCGGAAGTCAATGAAACTATACGAGACGAAGCGGGAATGTTTGAAAATATTCCACAAGAAATTTCCGGTTTTTTCAACCAAAATTAGCCGAGAAAAAAAAATGTGTTGCATTACTTATTGAACTGCCCTCGTACCTTCACCAAGGAGTCAAGAGTACATTGCTCCCTTCTACGTATATCTCGCGAAGAGACAATGAGGATAAAATCAGAGGCATACCGACAATCTTTCTTTCCATGAACAATACGACACTGGCTTGGAAATGAGAACCGATAGAGATACTCAAAGTACCCTCCGCCACACACCGTCAGTTGGTTTGGGGAGTAAGGTTGTAGATGTAGATGTAGACAGTGACCGCATTTTCGAACATTGCGGCATTCATCGCTGTGCACAGCCGGCTTGTACGCGGCAGATCGAACAGGTTGCCTCGACCCTGTTGGATGATAACGGACGCCTCTCCCAACTACTCACCGTACTTTCGTTCGCTGTCAGATCTCCGTAGACATTATGCAAGTGCCAATGAATATCGGCGATGCTCTGGTTTTTCGCCAAAAGAATCTCAGTGACAGCTGTATGCTTAAAAATGCACATCCGTTACACACGCCATTTTGAAGGCAATTTATAGCACCACCACCTGCTGGGACTTCATGAAACAACAGAGGCTAAAGCGAGAATATTCCATGATGTACCACAACAAATTAAGCATTTTCTCAACCGAAATTGGC
The DNA here is from genome assembly GCF_023898315.1 of Schistocerca nitens. Lineage (NCBI taxonomy): Eukaryota > Metazoa > Arthropoda > Insecta > Orthoptera > Acrididae > Schistocerca > Schistocerca nitens. The sequence goes on along the minus strand of NC_064622.1, from coordinate 89,802,226 downwards.
CGAGCAAAATAGTGTTACGATTTTTGCTGTCAGGGTATATTTATCTCCTACTTTATTCTGTTGCCAGCGTAATTTCCAGTTGAATATACAGCCGTTATTAATTGCCTCCGCTGTCATGTTGCTGCCGGCTGGAGTGACCGAGCGGTTCTAGGCGCTTCAGTCTGGGACTGCGCGACCACTACGGTCGCAGGTTCGAATCCTGCCTCGGGCATGGATGTGTGTGATGTCCTTAGGTTAGTTAGGTTTAAGTAGTTCTAAGTTCTAGGCGACTGATGACCTCAGATGTTAAGTCCCATAGTGCTCAGAGCCATTTGAAGCTTTTGTCAAGTTGCTGAGCGACAATTAAAATAAGATATACCGTGATAAAAATAATGTTTTATGTGAAGTGTGTAATGTAACTGTGAATCAGATAGAAAACTGAAACCTTCAATTAATTAATCAATTTGGTTGCGGAGGTATATAACGGAAATATTACATGTGGGGTACCTTGTGAATATTAAGTAGAACAGTAATCATTTAACCAGCTAATTATCATTAAATCAGTTTTTAACTGAGACAAAGACAGCAATCTTTTTTGATAATCTAACGCAAAACATACAATCCAGGTAGGAAATTCCTATCGGGATTGAAAGCGATTTGAATTGATAATATGTCAATGTTACCCAACAGCTTGGATTTTTTATACCACCGTTAGTAACGCATGTTATTCACACAACATTTGGTATGTAGGATACCCGCAGAAGAGACATTATAATTAATTTAGACATATTGGATTCAGTTGTACTAATATTTATTCAAACCACGACTGGTTTTGGGATTCTAAAATCCCGTCTTCATGTGTAGGAAACCGCAACACACGAAGGAGAGGAAGGGAGAAGTATAATGCAAAATGTGTCTAAAAACATAAAGATCGGACTACCGAGACAAGGCGACTTACTTATTGTATTTGGTGACATATAATATGCGGTTGGGCTAGTCAGTGCAAGAGCTGCATTCATTGCATTTTGGCGGAATCAGAAACAAGAAAACAAAGGGTAGGGTCGAATAATCAAACTGACCTAAAAATGAAATGTCCGGGCTGATGGGACGAAGTAAGCGGAAGCCGAGAACAAACACAGTGCTCACACTGTCCGCCGGCGGGCAGCCTCACCGTAGGGTCTTCAAAGACTGCTTTTTTTTCTTTTTTAAAAAAATCTCCATTTGTTCGATGCTGTTCGTTGCATTTGTTCGGTGCGGATGTCCCGGGACACCCGTTCAAGTTCAGTGTTCAGCCGTTGACTCAGTATTTTATTACAGAAGGCTGTTAACCATCTGACCGAACACGCTTTTTTTTATATATATATATATTTAGGATGGTCAGGGCGTGGTACACGCCGCACTAGCAGTGGGGTCTGTTCACGGCACTGTCAGTGCGTCGAGGCCCAAGCCCCTCCCACCCCTTTTTCATGTTCCCTGTTGGGTCATAGCACTAAGTGTGCAGAAATCTTAACACAATATTTCCATTTTCCGATGTAAGAAAGACAAAGAAACCTCTTCTCTAAGTAGAAACTGAATTAAAAAATAAAAAAAAGGTTTCCGGAAGCAAGTTAATAGTAAATAATAATAAGAAACCAAGTGACTTTTAATTTTCTTCTGTTCGTTCTCGTTCAAGGTGTTGTAGTGGTTCCACATATTTAACCAACACCCATTCTTTCAAAAATGATCTTCAGCATGTTGCCGTAGTGCTTCTTGTGGTTGCGATACGTGCTGATTTTTGCATATTCACACTTCATGTAAACGCGGAATTCTATCTCGTTGTCCGACCCAAGTGTGTGGATGACATAACTAACATATTTTCCCAGTAACCAGCTAATGGCGTTGGTTTTTAATTTCGGAAAGTATGTCATGTCTGGTCTCAGAAGGAGCGATGGCGTTATACACTCCTGGAAATGGAAAAAAGAACACATTGACACCGGTGTGTCAGACCCACCATACTTGCTCCGGACACTGCGAGAGGGCTGTACAAGCAATGTTCACACGCACGGCACAGCGGACACACCAGGACCCGCGGTGTTGGCCGTCGAATGGCGCTAGCTGCGCAGCATTTGTGCACCGCCGCCGTCAGTGTCAGCCAGTTTGCCGTGGCATACGGAGCTCCATCGCAGTCTTTAACACTGGTAGCATGCCGCTACAGCGTGGACGTGAACCGTATGTGCAGTTGACGGACTTTGAGCGAGGGCGTACAGTGGGCATGCAGGAGGCCGGGTGGACGTACCGCCGAATTGCTCAACTCGTGGGGCGTGAGGTCTCCACAGTACATCGATGTTGTCGCCAGTGGTCGGCGGAAGGTGCACGTGCCCGTCGACCTGGGACCGGACCGCAGCGACGCACGGATGCACGCCAAGACCGTACGATCCTACACAGTGCCCTAGGGGACCGCACCGCCACTTCCCAGCAAATTAGGGACACTGTTGCTCCTGGGGTATCGGCGAGGACCATTCGCAACCGTCTCCATGAAGCTGGGCTACGGTCCCGCACACCGTTAGGCCGTCTTCCACTCACGCCCCAACATCGTGCAGCCCGCCTCCAGTGGTGTCGCGACAGGCGTGAATGGAGGGACGAATGGAGACGTGTCGTCTTCAGCGATGAGAGTCGCTTCTGCCTTGGTGCCAATGATGGTCGTATGCGTGTTTGGCGCCGTGCAGGTGAGCGCCACAATCAGGACTGCATACGACCGAGGCACACAGGGCCAACACCCGGCATCATGGTGTGGGGAGCGATCTCCTACACTGGCCGTACACCACTGGTGATCGTCGAGGGGGACACTGAATAGTGCACGGTACATCCAAACCGTCATCGAACCCATCGTTCTACCATTCCTAGACCGGAGAGGGAACTTGCTGTTCCAACAGGACAATGCACGTCCGCATGTATCCCGTGCCACCCAACGTGCTCTAGAAGGTGTAAGTCAACTACCCTGGCCAGCAAGATCTCCGGATCTGTCCCCCATTGAGCATGTTTGGGACTGGATGAAGCGTCGTCTCACGCGGTCTGCACGTCCAGCACGAACGCTGGTCCAACTGAGGCGCCAGGTGGAAATGGCATGGCAAACCGTTCCACAGGACTACATCCAGCATCTCTACGATCGTCTCCATGGGAGAATAGCAGCCTGAATTGCTGCGAAAGGAGGATATACACTGTACTAGTGCCGACATTGTGCATGCTCTGTTGCCTGTGTCTATGTGCCTGTGGTTCTGTCAGTGTGATCATGTGATGTATCTGACCCCAGGAATGTGTCAATAAAGTTTGCTCTTCCTGGGACAATGAATTCACGGTGTTCTTATTTCAATTTCCAGGAGTGTATATTCCGTAGAGGATCTGGTGAGAAAAGCGATTTGTTGCCTGATCCAATTCCAGTTATGCACATTGCCACCACAGGTGAATCTGTGGCTGAGTGTATCCACCAGATTGCATTTTCCACAAAGGTGTGTCTGGTTTAAACCGATCCCATATAGTCTCTCGTTAGTGCTGATGACATTATTAACTGTTTTGTACCATGCGGAAATAGCGTCTGTAGATAGCCCGGCATAGTTGATATTCCGCCATACAGCTTTCCAGTCACAATTTGGGAATTTCGTTTCAATTTTGTTTCTACCCTCATTTAACTTCCTTTCAAGTATGATGTCGCGCGCTGTGCTACGTGTGTTGCTTCTGATTTCGTCACTAAGATAACTTGCTTCGAGGAAAAAGTTCCCCACATACTGCAGACGGGCATTAATTCTTCGCACATCAATCGGTGCTTGCAGGCTATGGGGTGTCACAGCCTCAAAGAGCTTTGCGGTTATACATTGTGGAAGTTCTCTGAGTATATGGAAAGTCCGTTTGAGGAACAGAGCAGACGCTTTATTGCGAATATCCACCAAACCGAGGCCCCCGTTTCTGACATCCAGTATAACGGTAGTCGCACCAACCCTGAATATGTCTCCTCTCCATAAATAATTGGTAACAGTGGACATGATCCCTTTCGCTACTAGCTTAGGGATTGGAAATACCTGCGCAGTGAAATACGCTTTAGACAATACGCAGGAGTTGATGAATCTGACTTTTTGCACCAGGTCCATAGTTCGATGTATGTTCTCCATTACAGCACCATGAACTTTCCTCCTAGTTTCCGTCCAGTTAAAAGCAGCCATCCTCATCGGACATGCCATTAAGGTTATTCCCAAAGTTTTATGTTTGTTGTCTTGTTTTGACCATGCCAGTCGAAGGTGATCGAGGCCCCGTAGATTCAATATTTGACTTTTGTTTTCATTTGATGTCGCTCCCGACGCTAGACAATACCTTTGGATTTCTCTTTCCAGTGTAACTGTATCCTCCTTATTTCTTATTACAACGCCCACGTCATCAGCATAAGTTCGTATGACAGTTTTCTCTCCACTCAATGTTATGCCTGTTAATCTTGCGTGGACAGTGCGGAGGAAGGGCTCTAAAGATACAGAAAATAAAAACATAGATAAGGGACTGCCCTGTGGAACCCCTCGCCTTATCTGTATGGGTTTAGATGTTTGGCCATTGATTGCTATTTTCGCATTTATACCTGTTGCAATATTCCTTAGCATGTTCACAATCTGGGGGTGGAAAGCCATTCTTGACAGCGTCGCAAAGAGGTATCTATGACTAACGCGGTCAAAAGCTTTGTTGAAATCTATAAAGATTAACGCACATTTTATACTTGTCACTGAGGTAATTGCAATGACGTCTCTGTATGCAGATAGACTTTCGAATATCGTTCTGGTCGGAGAACAAGATTGATGATGACTCAATATTTTGTTGGAAAAGGCAGAGAGCCTTTGTTGATAATACGCGAAATTATTTTGTAATCAGAATTTAGTAGCGAAAGAGGCCGAAAATTGTTTAAGTTGGTTTTGCCTTTACTCTTAGGAATCAGTACTATTTTACTTTCCTTAAACTCTGCAGGGACCGGTTTTCCGTTCAGGACCTCATTTTCCATGGAAGTGATCTTGTCCCCAATTATAGGCCAGTAGCGGGCATAAAACTCCACAGGGAGGCCATCAAGTCCCGGAGATTTTTTGAGAGGTGAGTTACGCACTGCCTCATGCACTTCATCTTTAGTAATAGGTGACAGGATGTCAGCGTTGTCTGTTCCCGACAATTGTGGATCTAAAATAGTGAGAAAGTCCTCGAAAGCTGCATCTTCCACTGTGGTAGGGGCATATAAGGTTTCATAGTACCTGTGGACTTCGTCCAGTATTTGTTTCTGGCATGTGAGCCTCGTACCAGTATGCGTCTGGACTTCATCAATTAAAGTTAGACGTCTGTCTTTAGCATGCCGCACCAAGTGATACAGAGAAGCTGTTTCATCTGCTACGACTGATGTGGCTTTCGATTTAATTTTGAGTCCCTCCATCTGTTGCCGTTTAATGCTTAATAACTTGGCTTTTATTTTTTTGATACCATTCAGACGAATTACGTCATCATGGGCCTGTTGATATAAGTCTCTTAAAACTTTATAGTAAAACTCCATTGTATTCCTCAACTCCCTGTGCCTCGCTGCACTACACTGCATGACAACTTTCCGCAGCCTTGGTTTAGCCCTCCTAGTCCACCAGTCAATGACTGTTGGATGCTTGTCTACTGTGCGGAGGCACATAGTCCACGCTACTCTTATTTCCTGTTCTAGTTCTTCGTCAGTTAAAACAGAGATATTTAAATTCCATTGGCCTCTGAATCGGCGGGTTGGCTGTACACTTAAATTAGAGCAAGTTAAAAGTGTACTGTGATCGCTAAAATACACGGGAATAGTTTCAACGTTTAATAAATAATTTTGCAAATTTGGTGACACGTAAATTCTATCTAGTCTGCTGCGGGAGTGGCTGGTTATATACGTGAACCCGACTGACGTCGGGTGCTGAAGTTCCCACACATCCTTAAGGTGTAGATCACTTACTAACTTTTTTAACTGTGGCGAGTAGTTGAAGTTGGGTTGTTGATCTTTCTGGTTTAAAACACAGTTAAAATCTCCACCTAGTATAAGAGAACACGGATTTTTCCTCAGTAAATAAATCAGTTCATCTTGAAAAAACTTCGCACGATCCAATTTGTGGGAATTTCCTGATGGGGCGTAAAGGTTAAGCACTGTCACATCGAATATTTTTATGCCTATGGCTCTTCCTGATTCTAGTCGTTCGATTTCAGTCATCGGAATGCCTTCCGATATAAGAATGGCTGTACCGATATTGGCTTCCGTAGAAACATTTACAATTTCAAAAAAGCCTGGGATCCGAAATTCCGTTATCGCAACTTCTTGTAGCAACGCGATATCTGTCCCGGACTGGTACAAGAATTCTTTTAGTGCTGCCAATTTCAAGGGTGACTGTATTTTATTAATGTTAATAGTAGTAATGCTATAAGCTTGCATCACAGACATACCATAAGAAGCTATTTGGGATGAGGATCGGTATGATCATAGCAGCAACGTGCTTCCCTACAAGGCACGATCTTTACAAGCTGTGTGCCCATTACATGTACTTAATTCCTAGAAAAATTTGCACTGCTTTTAAACAAAGAGCTTGAGAAGAAAAGTATACTGAAATCCCGACAATGCATTGCTATAAGTCACTGTGGCCATTCTCTTTCTCCTCGTCAGTGTTGGCCCTGATTACTTCATATTTAATATTCTTTTTCTTGATGTCTTTTTTCTCTGGTGTGGCTTTCGCTTGATGACGCGTGACAGCAAGACCCGGTGTCGGTCGCTGCCGCCGGCGGTGGCTGAATGGGGCAACGGCCGTGGCTTGCGAGTCGTCAATATTTGGTTCCGGCGTGGTGTCTGTTGTGCTGTCTTGCTGGCGAGGTGGTGATGCTTGTTTATTTCCTCCTTCGGCGCGGCGTTGCGCTTCGGAGTCAGCAGGTTGTTTACTTGTTACTTCCTCGTACTGTTCGCACTGTATGGGCTGTGCACTTGATGCGGTTATTTCAGTCGTGACCTCAGGCTCAGGGTCACATTTCCGTGAAAGGTCAGTACCAGCTGCGTCACTATTTGTTCGTGGCGGTATAAGTCCTTGTGCGGAAGTGGGAGCCACATCGACCTGCAGTCCATCTCCTTTTTCCACTTCCAACAGATCTTCAGGACTGGGCTTCGGCCTCCTGGCAACGGGTGATTCACAGGAAGAGTCCTCATCAACATTTTTTTCAGTGTCCTCTAGAGGACGCTTTTTAGTGGGAATCTCGCTCTCACGGGACGGAATTTCAGCAGTTAATGCGGGTTTTAAAGACGGAAAGTCATTAACATTAAGTGCAACATTTTCAGAGGTAGTAACAGGATCCACGACAGCCGCCGGCTCTGTTGTATTACTGGCTGGCAACAAATCGTTGAGTGTTAATTTCCGGCGTTGCGTAAGGTTATTTGTGAGCACAAAAACACGGCGAGGGCAGTCCTGACGGAGGTGACCAGACTCGTTACATACATGACATGTAGGGGTTTGCCCTGAGTACATAACATGCGCCTTGTGTCCGTCAACAAAGATGTGGGAGGGAATGTTTGCCTTCACTTCCATCTCCACGGAGCGAATGCCGTTAAAGCACTGCAGCTTGAAATGCGAAGCCCACCTTTCGTTGACTATTTGCCTGACAACCCCATATTTTGAAAGGACATCTTTAATTTTCGAGTTGTCTACTTCTATGGGAATATTCAAAACCCTAACATTCCTAATTACAGACTCGGAATTCCGGAGTTTTACAGTACTTTTAGTACCATCACGGTGTATAAATTCCATTTCATAACCAAATTTTGCCAGAAAGCGGTCTACACTCACGGAATCGTTGAACTTTACATAAATGCAGTATTCGTCAGAGTCTAGCAGCATGGTATGAACAGATTCAGAATGAAGGCCAATTACGTCGGTAATCCAGTCGTGTATTTCAAGTGCAGAGGGCTGTACTCGACGGGTGTACTTGTCGAAGGTGAAAATCACGGTGTTTTTTTTCTCACGGAGTTTGCCATGGTGTTCTGCAGCGAAGAAATCTCGGACAACGCCGAAATCCCAAACAGCACTACGTACAAAGATGACACGACGAAGACAAAATGCTCAATTGATAACGCTTAATTCACGTGCAAAACGTCAATAAACGAGCACGAAACTCGAAAACACTGGCGTAAACACTGAACGTTCACGGAGCAAACTTGAGGAGCGTGCGACCGCTGCGACAGCTAAGGCCAGACTGGCTGAGCTACCGTGCCGACAGAGTGGACGGCGTACAAGCAAGGGAACTGACGTTCACAGCGATGACAGAAAATCTGGACCGACTGGTGAGGGCGCTTACAATTATGGTAACGTTATGAGTGTGTGGGCGAGTTATTCGCCCAACTAGTCCTGGTACTGAGGACAGATGAATTTCTTGTATGGCTAAACGCTAGTGGGCCAAGGTATCTGGGCGCGCAGCGGCAGTTCCAGCTTCGGGCTAGGTGACCGGTACGGGCGAGTCTAGGTTCAAAAGACTAGCAGCGTCACCAGGAATGTGTAAATCCCATCGCTAGGAATTTGGACGACCGTCGTTCGCATTGCGTTTGTGTAGAATACGTTCCAGAAAATGGCAGCGTGTCATACAATCTTAAAGATGGCCACGTTACAATTTTTAGAGTTTCGACAGTAGCTCTCACCAAGTATCAAAGCAAATGTGGAAACGGCGATTCAGAGAAATGAGGGGCATCCATTGACATAACAACATTTCAATGTTCCTGAAAAAACAGAAGTTAATATTTCACAGTCAACAAACCTCTCAATTAACAACTTCTAGTCGCTTCATACCGATTCAACAAAGCTACGTATCTGTGTCTTCTTTATTTCTTTGTTAATTACGTCTTTCATATCTTTTTTTATCATACAAATGTTTGTCAGCAAATAAACACAGAATGAATATCTCATATGTTGGCATGCTTGCGTATTTATTTTATGAATACTGTACTATTTTGTCAGTAACTTCCTTTAAATATTGATTGCAAATCTTATTAGAAAATTATTCTTATGTGAAAGTGGTCAATCGCTTAGGTTAGCTGACACCAGTGTTGTCAAGAGTGCCAAATGACGCTTTTGTCAAGCAGGCATAACTAATAGTTTAAACAATATTTAGCATCAGTCTGTAGTGATTTAACGTGAGCATACTTGTAAAAGAATATTGGTTAAATTAGTTAGGAACCAACTACACAGAAGACCCAAAGAAACTGGTACACCTGCCTAATATCGTGTACGCCTCCGAGAACACGCAAAAGTGCCGCAACACGACATGGTATGGACTCGACTGATGTCTGAAGTAGTGCTGCAGGCAACTGACACCATGAATCCTGCAAGGCTGTCCATAAATCCGTAAGATAACGAGGGGCTGAGATTTCTTCTGAACAGCACGATGCAAGGCATCCAAGATATCCTGAATAAAGTTCTTGTCTGGGGAGTTTGGTGGCCAGCGGAAGTGTTTAAAATCAGAAGAAGAGTGTTCCTGGAGCCACTCTGTAGGAATTCCGGACGTATGATGTGTCGCACTGACCTGCTGGTATTGCCCAAGTCTGTCGGAATGCACAAAGGACATGAATGGATGCAGGTTATCAGACAGGATGCTAACGTACGTGTCACCTATCTGAGTCGTATCTAGACGCATTATGCGTCCCTTATCACTCCAACTGCACGCGCCCACACCATTACAGAGACTCCACCAGCTTGAACAGTCCCCTGCTGAAATGCATGGTCCATGGATTCATGAGATCGTCTCAATACCCGTACACGACTACCCGCACGACTCGATTTGAAACGAGACTTGGCCGACCAGGTAACACGTTTCCAGTCATCAGCGGCCCAATGTCGGTGTTGACGGACTCAGGCGAGGCGTAAGGCTTTGTGTTTTGCAGTCCTCAAGGGTACACGAGTGGGATTTCAGCTCCGAAAGCCAATATCGACGTTGTTTTATTGAATGGTTCGCACGCTGACCCTTGTTGATGGCTCAGCAATGAAATCTGCAGCAATTTGAGTAAGGATTGCAATTCTGTCACGTTGAACGATTCTCTTCAGTCGTCGTTGGTCCCATTCTTGCAGCCTCTTTTTCCGGCCTCAGCGATGTCGGAGATTTTATGTTTTACCGGATTCCTGATATCCACGGTAGACTCGTGAAATGAATAGTTGAATAGTCCCCTTCTGAAATGCAAGGCCCATGTATGAGATCGTTTCCATACCTGTACACGTCCACCCACTCGATACAATTTAAAACGGTACTCGTCTGACCAGATAACATGTTTCCAGTCATGAACAGTCCAATGTCGGAGTTGACGAGCCCGGGCGAGGCGTAAATCGTTGTGTCGTGCAGTCATCAACGGTACACGAGTGGGCGTTTGGCTCCGAAAGCCCATATCGATGATGTTTCGTTGAATGGATTGCACGCTGACACTTGTGGATGGCCCAGCATTAAAATCTGCAGCAATCTGCGGAAGGGTTGCACTTCTGTCACGTTGAACGATTCTCTTCAGTGGTCGTTGGTCCCGTTCTTGCAGGATCTTTTTCTGGCCGCGCTGTTGTCGGAGATTTTGTGTTTTACAGCATTCTTGATATTCCCGGTACACTCTTAAAATGGTCGTACGGCAAAATCCCCACTTCATCGCTGTGTACCAAGGCTGATGCGCTGACTGTAATACCACGTTCAGACTCCCTTGAAATACTGATAACCCGCCATTGTAGCAGCAGTAAGCGATCTAACAATTACACCAGAATTTGTTGTTTTTGTAGGCGTTAGCTACCGCAGCGCTGTATTTTGCCGGTTTACACATCTCTGTATTTGAATACGCATTCCTATACCAGTTTCCTTGGCAGCTACAGTGTATTACTTATATTTAATGAAAATGATGTGAGTGTAACCGAATCTTTATGACATTCCTGTGTTTAAATATTGTTCTAATATATTAGTTTAGTCAGGGAAGTGGTCAAGGTGAGTCAAATCATGTCTACAGCTTGTAAGAACGATGTATTTTTGTGGTGAACGGGAATTCTCGAGTGAAAAGCTCAAGGGAGCGATTCTGGAGTTTTACGTGTTTTTTGAGAGGAGAGAGACCTGCCTAGAGTAACGTGCGCGATTCCACCGTCTAGGTGATTGATCCTGGGCGGTAAACAGCCGCTACCATATTTTAACTTGTGAAGGGACATTACATTTCGGGAGGTCTGCATGTACTCCGAATGTGCTGTGAGGATAGAAACAGCATGAGTTACTACTGTTTGTGTCACGTGTCCCAGTTTGTGGATTATCTTTTTGGACTCTGAACTATTTCGAATTGGTGAAACATCGTATATTGTGATCAAGATATGGACTTAGTTTTCGCGTATCTTTGATGATGATTTAGTTTGACAAATTTGTTACCATTCTACATCTACATCTACATTTACACTCCGCAAGCTAACCTACGGTGCGTGGCGGAGGGCACTTCACGTGCGACTGTCATTACCTCCCTTTCTTGTTCCAGTCGCGTATGGTTCGCTTGAAGAACGACTGCCGGAAAGCCGTGCACGCTCGAATGTCTCTAGCTTTACATTAATTATCTCCTCGGGAGGTATAAGTAGGGGGAAGCAATATATTCGATACCTCATCCATAAACGCACCCTCTCGAAACCTGGACAGCAAGCTACACCGCGATGCAGAGCGCCTCTATTGCAGAGTCTGCCACTTGAATTTGCTAAACATCTCCGTAACGCTATCACGCTTACCAAATAACCCTGTGACGAAACGCGTCGCTCTTCTTTGGATATTCTCTATCTCCTCTGTCAACCCTACCTGGTACGGATCCCACACTGATGAGCAATACTCAAGTATAGGTCGAACGAGTGCTTTGTGAGCCACCTCCTTTGTTGACGGACTACATTTTCTAAAGACTCTCCCAATGAATCTCACAACCTGGCACCCGCCTTACCAACAATTAATTTTATTTGATCATTTCACTTCAAATCGTTCCGTACGCATACTCCCAGATATTTTACATAAGTAACTGCTACCAATGTTTGTTCCGCTATCATGTAATCATACAATAAAGGGTCCTTCTTTCTAAGTATTCGCAGTACATTTGTCTATGTTAAGGGTCAGTTGCCGCTCACTGCACCAAGTGCCTATCCGCTGCAGATCTTCCTGCATTTCGCTGCAATTTTATAATGCTACAACTTCTCTGTATACTACAGCATCATCCGCGAAAAGCCGCATGGAACGACCGACACTATCTCTTAAGTCTCTCAACGTAACTTGACTGCCCCTGATAGGGGTATTTTCTGCCTGTATTTTAATTGAATAAGCGTAAGACCACATCCCAATTTTTTGAGATGTCCTTGCTCTATGAAACGTTGTTCAACGTAATTCTTTATGGACCACATTAACTGCAGCCGCTAGAGTGGAGACCTTGTTATTAAATTATGAATTCATGTATATTTTATTAACTTGCACTTCTAACGAATGAATAGACTACTTAACTGCAGGATCGCAGCAGCTAGTTATTACTTTCAGCACATTAGCTGCAGGGCGTGAAAATTTGGAACATTTGTGGTAAGGTCTTATGGGACCAAACTGCTGAGGCCATCGGTCTCTAAGCTTAAACATTATTTAATCTAACTTAAACTAACTTACGCTAAGGACGACAAACACACCCGTGCCCGAGGGAAGACTCGAACCTCCGACGGGGGAAGCCTTGCGGACCGTGACTGGACGCCCTGGAGCGCTCGGTTACCCCGCGCGGCGCAGGGCATGAGAGCGAACGTGAGCCGCTACTACATCGAGCCATTCTTTTTGAACAAAGCCGTGCACAGTCCAAGTAGCCGAAGTACGAGTAATCACGGGTAAAGTCGCAACAGGCCTACTCGTATGGACTGCTGTTTAGAATAGCAGCTACGCAGCAGTAACCATTAGGTACCGTCGCATTCTTCATTTAAGGACATAACAGAATATGTAGTTGTGGTATGCCGATAGGTTAAATAGCTCTCAAGCATATAACACACAGAAATAATCAGCTTGGGCTCCATAGTTTATACAAAGGAGTACTTGTACGGAAAGATGCCTAAGAGGGGAATCAACTAAGCGAATGGAAGAAGAAGTAAGTCTAAAACTCACAGACTAGTAAAAATATACGCTCTACTAGGCAACAAGGCAGTGGTAGATAGACCAAATGAGTGAAGAGAGTGAATAGGCAGTAAACGCCGTGATAAAGTAATACCACTCCTTTGTGTAATGTTTAGACCACAAGCAGATCATTTTTGTGTGTTATTTCGATACTGTCTCTAGCATACACACATTTCAGATTTGTGATGGTTTTTATAAATTTTATTTCATTTATATTTATTTTTTGTGGCTTGAGCCCACAAAGTACCATAGAAGTGACCATTTTCTGAGCATGGTCTCTATCACCGTCAATTTTTATCACTGTTGTTATTGGTTTTCTTCCTTGTTCGTACATTTTACACACGTACCATTGCCTTCCTGCCTGAAAAGGTCACACAGTGCCACATGCTTGAGAGTACTTAGTCTTTCGGCATCTTACAGATCGTTGATGGTCTAGCATGTCGTTAAATGAAGCACTCTAAGCACTCTGACCAGACAGTCCAGTTTTCCTATACCGTCGCTGATAACGTCAGTTCACTCGCTTGTACACCGTTGACGCCTCCGGCAACGCCCTCTGCTTGGCGTTCCTACCGTGCGGCTGCCCGGCGTCGGACAGTGTGAATACTGTGTTTGTTCTCGGCTTCTGTTTACTTCGGCCCATCCGCCCGGACGTTACACTTTTAGATCAGTTTGATTGTTGGTCCCTACCCCTCTTTCGTTTTTTTCTATTTCTGCCAACATGCAATGATTGGAACTCTTGCACTCACTGGTCCTACCGCATGTTATGTATTACCAATTACTGTTGTTGTTGTTGTGGTCTTCAGTCCTGACACTGGTTTGATGCAGCTCTCCATGTTACTCTATCCTGTGCAAGCTTCTTCATCTCCCAGTACCTACTGCAACCTACATCCTTCTGAATCTGCTTAGTGTATTGATCTCTTGGTCTCCCTCTACGATTTTTACCCTCCACGCTGCCCTCCAATGCTAAACTTGTGATCCCTTGATGCCTTAAAACATGTCCTACCAACCGATCCCTTCTTCTAGTCAAGTTGTGCCACAAACTTCTCTTCTCCCCAATCCTATTCAATGCCTCCTCATTAGTTACGTGATCTACCCACCTTATCTTCAGCATTCTTCTGTAGCACAACATTTCGAAAGCTTCTATTCTCTTCTTGTCCAAACTGGTTATCGTCCATGTTTCACTTCCATACATGGCTAAACTCCATACAAATATTTTTAGAAACGACTTCCTGACACTTAAATCAATACTCGATGTTAACAAATTTCTCTTCTTCAGAAACGATTTCCTTGCCATTGCCAGTCTACATTTTATATCCTCTCTACTTCGACCATCATCAGTTATTTTACTCCCTAAATAGCAAAACTCCTTTACTACTTTAAGTGTCTCATTCCTAATCTAATCCCCTCAGCATCACCCGATTTAATTTGACTACATTCCATTATCCTCGTTTTGCTTTTGTTGATATTCATCTTATATCCTCCTTTCAAGACACTGTCCATTCCGTTCAACTGCTCTTCCAAGTCCTTTGCTGTCTCTGACAGAATTACAATGTCATCGGCGAACCTCAAAGTTTTTGCTTCTTCTCCATGAATTTTAATACCTACTCAGAATTTTTCTTTTGTTTCCTTTACTGCTTGCTCAATATACAGATTGAATAACATCGGGGAGAGGCTACAACCCTGTCTCACTCCTTTCCCAACCACTGCTTCCCTTTCATGCCCCTCGACTCTTATAACTGCCATCTGGTTTCTGTACAAATTGTAAATAGCCTTTCGCTCCCTGTTACTATACGTGAATAACTTCATTTCGGCAGTCCAATCTTTTGGTTTTCAGACGTATGTTGCAATATATTTCTTCCCTCCTCTCCTTTGTTTGTCACAGTCTTAGACACCTGAAGATCGGAACTTAAAATCCCGAAACCGGTCGAGGTTTTAATAAATATTAGTGCAACTGAAACGGATATCCCCTAATTAATTCGCGCATAATATGGCTGTGAGAGCACTGAAAGACCTAAGTCGTAACAAGGCCCCGGGAGCAGAAAACATCCATTAGAGCTATTGACAGCCTTGGGAGAGCCAGTCCTGACAAATCTCTACCATCTGGTGAACAAAATGTATGAGACAGGCGAAATACTCTCAGACTTCAAGAAGAATATAATAATTCCAATCCCAAAGAAATCAGGTGTTGACAGATGCGAAAATTACCGAACTATCAGTTTGATAAGTCACAGCTGCAAAATACTAACGCGAATTCTTTACAGACGAATGGAAGAACTGGTAGAAGCCGACCTCGGGGAAGATCAGTTTGGATTCCGTAGAAATATTGGAAGCCAGGTTAAGAAAAGGCAAACCTACGTTTATAGCATTTGTAGACTTTGAGAAAGCTTTTGACAACGTTGACTGGAATACTATCTTTCAAATTCTGAAGGTGGCAGGGGTAAAATACAGGGAGCGAAAGGCTATTTACAATTAGTACAGAAACCAGATGGCAGTTATAAGAGTCGAAGGGCACGAAAGGGAAGCAGTGGTTGGTAAGGGAGTGAGACACGGTTGTAGCCCAAATGTTATTCAATCTGTGTATAGAGCAAGCAGTAAAGGAAACAAAACAGAAATTCGGAGTAGGTATAAAAATCCATGGAGAAGAAATAAAAACTTTGAGGTTCGCCGATGACATTGTAATTCTGTCACAGACAGCAAAGGACTTGGGAGAGCAGTTGAACGGAATGGACAGTGTCTTGAAAGGAGGTTTTAAGATGAACACCAACAAAAGCAAAACGAGGATAATGGAATGTAGTCGAATTAAGTCGTGTGATGCTGCGGGAATTAGATTAGGAAATGAGACACTTAAAGTAGTAAAGGAGTTTTGCTATTTGGGGAGCTAAATAACTGATGACGCTCGAAGTAGAGAGGATATAAAATGCAGACTGGCAATGGCAAGGAAAGCGTTTCTGAAGAAGAGAAATTTGTTAACATCGAGTATAGATTTAAGTGTCAGGAAGTCGTTTCTGAAAGTATTTGTATGGAGTGTAGCTATGTATGGAAGTGAAACATGGACGACAAACATTTTGGACAAGGAGAGAAAAGAAGCTTTCGAAATGTGGTGCTACAGAAGAATGCTGAAGATCAGATGGGTAGATCACATAACTAATGAGGAGGTATTGAATAGAATTCGGGAGGAGTTTGTGGCACAACTTGACTAGAAGAAGGGATCGGTTGGTAGGACAAGTTCTGAGGCATCAAGGGATCACCAATTTAGTATTGGAGGGCAGCGTGGAGGGTAAAAATCGTAGAGGGAGACCTAGAGATGAAGACACTAAGCATATTCAGAAGGATGTAGGCTGCAGTACGTACTGGGAGATGAAGCGGCTTCCACAGGATAGAATAGCATTGAGAGCTGCATCGAACCAGTCTCTCGGCAGAAGACCACAACAACAACAACAACAACAATACGGCTGTGAGTGGGGCACCTTTCTTTGTAAACACGTTGGCATGAACGGTTTGCTCAGTGGAAATGTCTAAACACAGTAGACCCTTACTGCCGTTTTGATATTTCCCTTCGTTGACAAACTCTTCCGCGCTTATTCTACGCAAGGGACTGACGCACACACACACTACTTCACTGGCCTGGTTACCTCAACTGTAGTGGGTCACATGGCCGCCTTTCAATCCCAACTACATGAAAAAAATAACAAATATGTCAAAATCGTTCCACAAAAGCAACTTTTACTTTCATAATAAGCAACGAAGTCAAGAAGTAGTTCGCAAAAGTAAACAATTGTTTTAATATATTCGCTTCAGTTTTAAATGTAATTTTAAAATTTTCCACAAAAGGAACCATCATAATCATAGTAAACAACGAATACAAGAAGAAATTGGCACAAAGTAAATAATCAGTTGTTTTAAGGACGATGTGTACCTTTGGAACATAATTTTAAAATGTCTCACAAAATTTGCCTTCATTAACATTATAAGCATTGGATACAAGAAGAAATTGTTGCAAAGTAAACAGGGAGACTGTTTTTTACTTTGGAATCAGCAGATACAAAGTTTTCGACCATCTATTACTTCATGTGACATATTTGAAAGCAAATTCACGTTTTTCCTAAACACAATCAAGCATTTCGGAAATTCCATGAACTCATGAGGCCTAAAAGGTTAGAGCCCTAAGTAACAAGCAAAAATGGGTCTGAAATTTAATGAATTCTGTACCACAAGTCATTACTGCCCATGTGGTTCCATTTCGAAACCCTTCGTAGTGGCAGTGGTACGAATTCCCATTTACGCTACAACAGCTTCAGATGCAAGTAGTTTCACTATCACTATCAACGATCTCCTCACTTTTTCCTGCGTCTTCAGTCTTCTGACTTAGATGTACCCGATCTCTGTCTTTCTCTACAGTTTTCACGCTCTACAGCACGCTCTAGTACCATGACAGTCACTTCCTGATGTTTAGCGCATGTCCTATCTTCCTGTCCCTTCTTCTTGTCAGTGCTTCCCATAAATTCCTTTCCTCGTCTATCCTTCGAAGAACTCCGCTTTACTTACCTTATCAGTCAACATAATCTTAAAGATTCTTCTGTTGCACCACATCTCAAATGCTTGTATTCTTTTCCTTTTCCAGTCTTCCCATAGCCAGTGTCTCACTACCATACAACGCTATGCTCCAGACGTATATTCTCAGAAATTTCATTCTGAAATTAATATATATGCTTGATTGTAGTAGACTTCTTTTGGCCAGGAATACCCATCTCGCCAGTGCTAGTCGGCTTTTTATGTCCTCCTTGCTCCGTCCGTCATGGGTTATTTTGCTGCCTAGGCAGCAGAATTCCTTAACTTCATCTACTTCGTTTCCACCAATTCAGATGTTACGTTTCTTGCTGGTCTCATTTCTGCTACTTCTCATAACTTTAGTCTTTCTTCGATTTATCCTCAGTCCATATTCTGTACTCATTAGAGACTTCATTCCATCCAACAGATAATGCAATTCCTCGTCACTTTCACACAGAATCACAAAGTACCATGCGAATCTTAACATTGAAACCCTTTCACTTTGAATTTTAACGCCACTCTTGAGCCATTCTTTTACTTCTGTCATTGCTTTTTAGACGTACAGATTAAACAGCAGGGGTGAAAGATTACATCCCTGTCTTACACCCTTTCTAATCCGTACACTTCGTTCTTGGTCTTCCACTCTTTTTGTGCCCCTTGGTCTTTTAGATGTTGTGTCTTATCCGTCTATACCTATAGCTTTATTTTCCTCATAATTTCGAAAATCTTGTACCATTTTCCATTGACGAACGCCATTTCACTGTCACAGGTGCCCACTTAACTTCATAGTCAGATAGCGTTTTTGAGTGTTTGATTTTCTTTCAAGTCAGATTGCACTTAGACACTCCTTAACCTTTCAATATTGGACTGCATATCAGGGGTCATTAATCAGGTGCCCCGACCCTTATTCCAAGCACGTTTTAATACTTTGATAGTAAGATTTTATGAAGTTATGTTCTTGAATGTAGTTAATGAATAAATTATACAACATACCAATTTAAAATGATGCTCCCATTCATTTATTAACAAACCCCCCTACAGTGTTTTTTCGGTGAAAAGAATTCTTTGGTGGAAGCTCATATTGTCCTGACGCCGCACAAGAAACGAGCGACACAATTCCATGCGTCCTCTGCAGTCCCGATGGTCATCCCATCGTGAAGTGTGATGTGGCAGGGATGGAAGCAAATGGGAAAAACGTTAGGGTGACTTGTTCCAGAGGCACCCGCAGTTTCTCTGAATCTAACAAGTGGATTAGGAGCGCCGCCTGCCAGAACATGTGTTTCGTAGGCTCCTCTTGCTGCTAGCCTGCTTCTTACCCTCCTGTACGCATTCTGTAACTTTTTTTTTTTTTTGCGCATTTGCTGAACTGTCTTTCTTATTGGAAACTGTCTGTCAAAATATCTTCGCGAGTACAGGTGTTCTCATGTAGTTCCTTCCGCAGTCCCCGTAAAGAAAGGCGAATTTCTAGTTTCTCTTGATTTGTGAAAACCCCTTTTTTTTCGATTTAACCAGCACGCTAGACACTTGAACGGCAAGGACAGAACGAAAGCTGCCTTTCCTCTTTGCCCGTTTCATACCGGTATTCTGGCGGTGCAACACTGTGTCCTTATCCAACGGGTTGCATTTCCTTTTTTGGTCATGAAATCACTAATTTTTGCATAAGATAGCAATCGGTTTCCTGTGTTAAGTAGGTGACTCCTAAATTCTAAAACTGTGACTTCAGCGAAACTAGTAATCAGGATTTGAAGCGTGAAACGATGTTGAAGTTATACGAATGTGTGGTGTCTGTTCTTCCGGACATATCTGAAGGAACAAACACCACGCAGTCACATAATTTGATTGACCTAGCTGGGCAATGGATCTACCTTCTTCAGTGTGGCTGCACAAATACGTCCGACCTCGTGTGGGATTCTCAGAGAGTGAATATGGAGGAAATGTAGAGGGACTGTGGATAGGTGGCGCTGGATAAGAACGTCAGGCGCGCTGAAATAGTCCGCGCAGTTACGATTACGCTGTTTCTCTGATAGGGCAATGGTTAACTCACCTGTTTATTAAGCAGAAGGTCCCGGGTTCGAATCCCTGTCCGACACGTAATTTCACTCGTCGCCGCTGGCTCCGCGTGATGTCCCAACGCAGCTGACAGCAATTATCCCCTCCCTCTCCTTCCATCTCTTCCCCTCACTGCCTTCAATTTACATATACTGTTGAATTTGTTTCACTTAGAACTACGATAACAGCACCAGATATTACACAGTTCTATTTGAAAAAGCTTACCGATGTCTCCATAATTAAAACTGATATGAAAGGAGACTATACGTTTCATCATTATCTGATCACCCCCTGAAGGTCATTTGCGTAACGATTTTTCAAAAAAAATTCTCGTAATAAACACGGTGGACAGAAGGAACCCCCCACAGCAAGCACATTCTACTCTGGAAACCAACGTACGTACTCTAATGAGAACCGATTTCATTCATTTTCAACTGTTGAGGATACTTGTGCAATCACCAAGCCTAAAGGACATTTGATATTTCTATTTTCAGGCTGCTTCTTTACAGGGATTGTTGGAAGGAGTTAATGTTGTGGCCGTTGTGGCCGAGCGGTTCTAGGCGCTTCAGTCTGGAACCGCGCTGCTGCTACGGTCGCAGGTTCGAATCCTGCCTCGGGCATGGATGTGTGTGATGTCCTTAGGTTAGTTAGGTTTAAGTAGTTCTAAGTCTAGGCGACTGATGGCCTCAGATGATAAGTCCCATAGTGCTCAGAGCCATTTGAACCAGTTAGTGTGGCGCGTCGTGTGAGCGTTTCTTTCTCATGAACGATTGAACTGCTGCTCACATTTGAGGTCTAGTGCATTTTGTTTGGTTCAGTCGAGACATAAAGCAACATTCGTATATCGCGTTCGATTCCTTTGCGTTTGTTTCTCAAGCAGAACTTGCAGAAAGCGAGAGAAAAAAATTATGCAGAAACATAGAGAGGGTTTTTATATGTTCCTTTATTTTTGTAGTTGCTAGCCTAGGTGAACAATAACGGTGGAAGGAAATTAGAGAGAAATAGGCATGCGAGCACTGTCTTTGTTCCCATTCGGCGATCCAGCATAAGCTACTGCTCAGATTCGCACTAGGCGTGGAATCTTTTTTTCTCCTCAAGCTCTCACGAATTCTTCCGATTTCTATAAGTTATGACATCTGATACGTGTTACCACCCGGACACAATGGGAAGGACCAGGCCCCTTTGCTTTTTTTCTTTTATCACTCGTTTATTGTATCAGAGAAATACACATTTTAAGACAAAATTTAACTACATGATATATTGCTCCCAGTAAAGGTTAAAACAAGCAGTGACAAAACTTAGTTGTCTTAACGGTTTCTGCTGGCAACAAATTTTAAGGAGGCACTGTAAGGTCTATATCAATTTAGCTCAAACACGTAGCTAGTGATTGAATCACGACACAGACACTTCAATAATTTCGGTAACAAATAAATAGCGTGAATTTGTACTCACAGTAACCAACTAATCAACAGCCTTGCCATTGAATAAGTAGTAGGCCATTTGGAACGAATTAGCAACACCCCGCAACTAAGGGAGTTAATACCAACAGTCTTTAAATGTCTTGTTCCCCATTAAATAAAGAAACATACAGTAATTAAATGAATAACAAATCAAACACACTCCGCTCCACTCAAACTCTTCAGTGGAAGCCAAGCCAAAATGAAGATTCCATTAACTGACTAGTACTGAAGTCACACTAAAGCTCATCTCTGTGTTCCCAGACACACATGGGGCAAACTTATACAAGACAAGATTTTGAAGGGAGCACGTCAGTAAAACCGGTAGTGGAGGTAACTCGTGCCACTGAAAATTGAGGTACTAGACCGGGGCACAAGGTGGTATACAGTGAGGTTGCCTTAGTGCTATACTGCGCTCCAAAATTCAATTCAATTCAAATGGCCAATTCAAAATAAAGTACACATAAACCAGCATTAATTAGCGAGGAGTGACACCAGGTCGCTCGAAGGGATGACAACACTTAATTGGAAAGACAAACGCCGGAAGTGGCAGTAACAGCAAACACCTTCTCCGAGATTTAACCAGGAGTCACTTCCCGCTGTACAAGTAAACATTTAACCAAGCACAAGGAAGGAACCCAAAAGAGAAAATTCAAATAAAACCCCCAAAAGATTATAAATGACAGGGAACTCCAACTATTTAAATTTAAAAGAATTAGTTCTCCCCAAAGGCAGTGTAAACGCGAAGGCCACACTTAAGAGGCCACCAAAATTGGTTACAAAAGGACGTATACATTTGCTCCTTTTCTTTAAAGAAACATAAGGCTGCTTAACTTCTGCTGGACGTCCGGTATGGCTCGTGTAGGATACACCAGGCAACAACTCAAGCTAGGCGGTCGCAAGGCAAGGCGGGCAAAATCAGGAGAGCAGACAGGCAGGCACCCAACACATATCCTCCATGCTGAACCGGCAGACCGCGCACAACGAACTCCACATATACGTGGTTGCTTCCACCTTGTACCTCACGGCGTCTCAGCAGGTAGCCCGAGCAAACGTCAACTGCCACTCGCCCCGCGAATGCGGAAAACAACAAGGCAAGCAAAGATAACAAACATCGAAGGATCGGTCATGGACATCCAAGAGACTGGCGCGCCAGTAACGAGCGCCACGGCACAACACTGTACTGCTTTTCTTGAAGAGGAACGTCCGGGAAAGAGGAAATATTTTAAAACATTTGTCACTCATGCTGTAACAGTACCAATCAACCAGCCGATTACACAATAATTTTCGAGAGTATAATATTCACATAAATCTCGGTTTCCGGTGGCGCTTTTATAAAGTTACTGTTTGCGTATTTGCCGAATCTAATACTCCTTCTATATCTCTCTCTCTGTCTCGTACGCTCACGCATACACACGGAGACAGAAATCGAGAGAGAATGTGAGAGGGAGATATAAAGGGAAGGAAAAGAGAGACAAAAGGAGCAGATGGGGAGACTGGGATGAAATAGATACAGAAGTCTTGCTTTTTCTGTGCATCATCAATCAATATTCGTTTCGATGCGGCTCGTCAAGATATCCTCTTTCTACAGATCTACACATTTCAGAATATCACTGAACCCGATGATCTCAGTGATTTGTTGTAGACCGTATGTTACACTCTCTGTCTTCTCAAACATGTTTTGTCCACTATAGTTGTCTGTAGTGCCATGGAAATTATTCCCTGATGTCTTAACGCACGTCCTGTCATACAATCCACTCGTCTAGTTAGTTATATTAAGCATATCCATTACGGCAGGCTTAATTAATGGAGTATACATTCAGATACCGGTTACACATATGAAATAGTTTTCTTTATTTCAAAAATGGTTCAAATTGCTCTGAGCACTATGGGACTTAACTTCTCAGGTCATCAGTCCCCTAGAACTTAGAACTACTTAAACCCAACTAACCTAAGGACATCACACACATCCATGCCCGAGGCAGGATTCGAACCTGCGACCGCAGCGGCCGCGCGGTTCCAGACTGTAGCGCCTAGAACCGCTCGGCCACGCCGGCCGGCTTTCTTTATTTCCATTGACTAGTTTCCGAGCCTTCCAAGTCCATCTTCAGAGGAGACAGATTAGATTAGATTAACACTTGTTCTACAAATCATGAATACGACAGTTCGTAATGATGTTGAGCGTGGCAGTTTAACAAAAGTTACCTTACAAGTCGCAATTGAATGTCTTTTTTTTTTAATTTTAATAACTCCGTGGTTAATTACTTATACCTAAAAATTCATCTAATCCGTAGAAGGAGAAGACATCCAGCAATTAATTTAATTAGTTTTTAACGGTGGTCAGACTTTTGACACTATATGGTCAGTGACCAAAGACTTTCGTGGCAGCATAATTCACTCCTTTCGGGTCTAAAGTTAGATTTAGCCCAGGATAGTGTTGTAGCTGTGCACATTGCTAATGCTTTTGAAATGGGATGGATTATTAATAACAAATTTATTAAGTTAATATACGAGGGATGCCCATAAATCACCGCATCTTTTTTCTCAGCCGAATACAATGTTAGGAATGACAAACGTTACGTATGTACTATTTGAAGCCTGAGTGAGCGTGCCAAGTTTCCGTCACTTCCGACAGATGGCATAGCTGCAGGATAGTTTCAAAATGGCGTCTGTAGGTGACGTACGTTGCAAACAACGTGCCTAATTAAATTTCTCACTGGAGAGAAAGAAACTGCGATAAATATTCACAAGCGCTTGTTCAAAGCCTACGGAGCATGTGCTGTCGACACAATTACTGTCAGTCGTTGGGCACGGAGGATGAGGTCATCAGAAGGCGGTTCGGCGGAGCACCACGATTTGCAGCGGTCGGGGAGACCATCCACGGCTGTCACACCTGACATGCTGCAGCGAGCACCTGACTTCATTCTCAAGGACAGGCGCATTACGACCCGGCAGTTGTCGCTGCATCTGTCAATCAGCAAAGGAAGTGTGGATGCAATTATCCGCACTCTTTGGATATTCAAAAGTGTGTGCAAGATGTGTCCCGCTGAGTCTACCTGTGGATCACAAATCGCACAGAAAAATCATTTGTCTTGTTTTGTTGCAACGTTTTGAAGCTGAGGGGGAAGTCTTCGTGTCCCGGTTTGTGACAGGTGATGAAACCTGGGTTCACCATTTTGAGCCAGAAACAAAACGACAGTCGATGGAATTGCGCCATTCCCACTCCTCACAGAAGAAAAAATTCAAAGCGACTGGTTCCGTTGGTAAAGTCATGATCACCGTGTTATGGGACTGTGAAGATGTGATTCTCATTAATGTGGTGCCAAGAGACGGTACCATTAATTCAGAATGCTTATGTCAACACATTAACAAAACTCAAGACGCGCTTCCTGCGTCTTCGGCGCCAAAGTAACCCAGGAGATGTTTCGCTGCAACACGATAATGATCGGCCCCACACAAGTATGAAAACTGCTCAACACACCGCAAACCAGGGTGGGGCAGTGTTACCCGATCCGCCCTAAAGCCCTGACCTAGCCCCACTTCCACTTGTTTGGACCATTAAAGGATGCTGTTCATGGAGGACATTTTCAGGACGATGTGGAGGTGAATCACACAGTGAAGCACTGCCTCCGCCGTCAGGACAAGGACTGGTACTGACGGGGCATACACGCCCTTGCATCGCGCTGGAGGAAGGCCACGGAACGGGATGGAGATTACGTGGAAAAATAGGGTGTGTAGATGTGTGTGTATGTAATTCTCATTGTGTTCAATAAAGAATTGATGAAGAAAAAAAATGCGGTGCATTACTTACTGGGCAGCACTCTATACTGTGAAGCTATCGACAATATTCCTAGTTCCTTAAATAAATGTCTGCAAGATGATATTGAGTGAGCTCCATCTATTACACTGATTACAATCTTTTGCAATGATTACTTTTTTGTTTAATGACAAAAAATGGCTCTGAGCGCTATGCGACTTAACTTCTGAGGTCATCAGTCGCCTAGAACTTAGAACTAATTAAACCTAACTAACCTAAGGACATCAAACACATCCATGCCCGAGGCAAGATTCGAACCTGCGACCGTAGTGGTCGCTCGGCTCCAGACTGTAGCGCCTAGAACCGCACGGCCGCTGCGGCCGGCTGTTTAGTGACAATTTACCGAAAATATGATACCTTACGAAAGCTTTTGTGTTAGTAGAAGAGCCAACACTGAGTTACGAGTGGAGGCCGAAATGCACGCGCTTTAGCTCACGCAGGCTGGCGTGAGGAGGGAAGAACTATACTGACGTGAGGTCTGGAAGATGACAAGGAATGAGAATTCAGAAAGCGGACGAAATTAGTTTGATACTTTAATTCATTAATGCTGAACGTCGCTCTTGACGGTACATGAGTCACAATATTATCTGTTCAGAAGACATTCTTAAAGATATGACTTATAGTAACCGAATATGGCACCTTGTCAGGTCGTAGCAAATGACGTAGCTGAAGCCTATGCTAAACTGTCGTCTCTGCAAATGAGAGCGTATGTATACAGTGAACCATCGCTAGCAAAGTCGGCTGTACATTTGGGGCGAGTGCTAGGGAGTCTCTCTAGACTAGACCTGCCGTGTGGCGGCGCTCGGCCTGCAATCACTGATAGCGGCGACACGCGGGTCCGACGTATACTCACGGACCGCGGCCGAATTAAAGGCTACCACCTAGCAAGTGTGGTGTCTGGCGGCGACACCACAAAAGCAGTGAATGGAAACAGGCATACTAAGGTAGTTTACTGATATGTTTATTACCAAAACTTGCAGTTACCCTAATAGCTTAACATGCTGACCTCAAACGTTTCAAAAGATCTTCAGGGTAGAAGTTACGTCAAAGTGAGTAGAAAGAAAAATTTCCTTACTTATTGTGGCAGTATGAGTGATTGTTGCAGTTTGTAATCGAATTTGTTTTTCTACACAGCTTGCCATATAACTAACAGACTCATCTTCTTGTCACAGAAGAAAGACGTCCAATAGCCAGCATAACACTACAAACACGAATGTACTATCTGAGTGGTTTATCTGAATATTATACTTAAAGTCTCCAAACTAGATAATTTAAATAAACATGTAATTCATAACTGACCGGTAGTAGGTGTTTTGTTTAATTTAAGTTTTTCACAAGTTCGTGCCCTCGTTTCATGTGTTATCAGCTTACTTAACTTTCATTAATGTCACGTAACCTCACACCTCAAACGCTTGTATTCTGCCCTTCTCCGGTTTTTCCTCAGTTTATGATCTCCGACCAATCGAATGATATGCAGGATGTCAGGGAAGTGACTTTAGCCAAACTGTGGTAGCGGGGTGAGGCATTAACAGCGTTCTTATCTCGCCTCTGGCCACGTGGAACACTCCGCTCATCATGTTGGTTCGCTCGCCTCGGCTCCCTCTCTGGTCGTGAGTGATGAAACAACAGGCAGATGTCTCCGAGTTGTGTCAACTCTCGTGTTTGACATGACGCGAACGTAAAGTGGCAGTGTCCTAGTGGCTTGTTCGACTGCTGCATTCTAGAGCCACGTGTCGGCTATTTATACGCCCCTCTCTGACGCTTGGAGGACTGGGAGTATCGGACGTATGTACACGAGAAGGTACCCTTGTATCTCTGCAATGACGCAGTCAGAAATACGTCTACATCTGCGCTATGCAAGTCACCTGACTGTGTGTGTGTTAGTGGGTCCCTCTGCACTACTATCTTTTTCCTTGTTCTCATTTCATTCGTGAATGACGAGTAGGTACAGTGACTGTCGGTAAAGTTACGTATTTATTGTAATTTCTCTAATTATTCCCGCTATCGTCATTTCACGGGAAGTAGGAGGAAATAATACGTTGCCCAACTCTTCCCGGAACACATTCTCCCGGAATTTCAATATTAGGTCTCTTCATGACGAACAACACCTATACTGCGGCGTCTGCCCACTGGAACAACGCTCTCGCACCGACTAAAACGCATCCCGTGACGAAACGCAACGCTCATAGTTGGATACTCTCTGCATTTTCTATCACTCCAACCTGGTAAGGGATCTAGAGTGGTAAGAAATAATCAAGACTGTGTGCAACAATTGTTTTGCAAGCCTCTTCTTCCATGGATGCGTTATATTTACTTAAGAATTTTTGCAGTAAACTCATCCATTTCCCACAATTTTATTTATGTGGTCATTCCATTTTAGGTCAGTATGGTTTGCTACTCCTAGGCATTTTGTGGAATTTACTGTTACCAGTGATTTGCTATCAATAAATATTACAGTTGTGGTATGATCCCTTTATTTGGAGGCAATACGTTTAATTTATTTATGTTCAGTATCAACTGCCAGTCGCTATACCAGTCACCGATCCTCTGTAAGTGTTATTGCTATTCGTTATACACTTCTGGACTTCTGGCATTTCTGTTTTCTTGTAGCTACTGCGTTATATGCGAAGAGTCGCAGGTTATTCACTGCATCGTATATGCAGCGTGAAGTCAATAAGTCCCGGACGTGTGGATACTATTGGACGTGAATGTATGCATTTCCACATATAACCACTATTGGCCATTAAAATTGCTACACCTCGAAGATGATGTGCTACAGACGCGAAATTTAACCGACAAGAAGAAGATTCTGTGATACGCAAATGATTAGCTTTTCAGAGCATTCACACAAGGTTGGCGCCGGTGGCGACACCTACAACGTCATGAGATGAGGAAAGTTTCCAACCGATTTCTGATACACTAACAGCAGTTGACCGGCGTAGCCTGGTGAAACGTTGTTGTGATGTCTCGTGTAAGGAGGAGAATTGCGTACCATCACGTTTCCGACTTTGATAAAGGTCGGATAGTAGCGTATCGCGATTGCGGTTTATCGTATCGCGACATTGCTGCTCGCGTTGGTCGAGATCCAATGACTGTTAGCAGAATATGGAATCGGTGGGTTCAGGAGGGTAATACGGAACGCCGTGCTGGATTCCAACGGCCTCGTATCACTAGCAGTAGAGATGACATACATCTTATCCGCATCGCTGTAACGGATCGTGTAGCTACGTCTCGATCCCGGAGTCAACAGATGGGGACGTTTGCAAGACAACAACCATCTGCACGAACAGTTCGACGACGTTTGCAGCAACATGGACTATCAGCTCGGAGACCATGGCTGCGGTTACCCTTGACGCTGCATCACAAACACGAGCGCCTGCGATGGTGTACTCAACGACGAACCTGGGTGCACGAATGGCAAAACGTCATTTTTTCTGATGAATCCACGTTCTGTTTACAGCATCATGATGGTCGCATCCGTGTTTGGCGACATCGCGGTGAACGCACACTGGAAGCGTGTTTTCGTCATCGCCATACTGGCGTATCACCCGGAGTGATGGTAAGGGGTGCCATTGGTTACTCGTCTCGGTCACCTCTTGTTCGCATTGACGGCACTTTGAAGAGTGGACGTTACATTTCAGATGTGGTATGACCCCTG
The DNA here is from genome assembly GCF_023898315.1 of Schistocerca nitens. NCBI lineage: Eukaryota > Metazoa > Arthropoda > Insecta > Orthoptera > Acrididae > Schistocerca > Schistocerca nitens. The sequence goes on along the minus strand of NC_064622.1, from coordinate 89,773,572 downwards.
GCTCTACCCTTCATTCGATCCCTGCGAAACCCTACATTTCAGCAGGATAATGCACGACCGCATGTCGCAGGTCATGTACGGGCCTTTCTGGATACCGAAAATGTTCGACTGCTGCCCTGGCCAGCACATTCTCCAGTTATCTCACCAACTGAAAACGTCTGGTCAATGGTGGCCGAGCAACTGGCTCGTCACAATACGCCAGTCACTACTCTTGATGAACTGTGGTATCTTTTTGAAGCTGCATGGGCAGCTGTACCTGTACACGCCATCCAAGCTCTGTTTGACTCAATGCGCAGGCGTATCAAGGCCCTTATTATGGCCAGAGGTGGCTGTTCTGGGTACTGATTTCTCAGGATCTGTGCACCCAGATTGCATGAAAATGTAATCAAACGTTTCAATTGGCTCTGAGCACTATCGGATTTAACAGCTGAGATCATCAGTCCCCTAGAACTTAGAAATACGTAAACCTAACTAACGTAAGGACGTCACCCACATCTATGCCCGAAGCAGGATTCGAACCTGCGACCGTAGCAGTCACGCGGTTCCGGAATGAAGCGCCTAGAACCGCTCGGCCACTCCGGCCGGCAAAATGTAATCGCATGTCATTTCTGGCGTAATACACTCCTGGAAATTGAAATAAGAACACCGTGAATTCATTGTCCCAGGAAGGGGAAACTTTATTCCTGGGGTCAGATACATCACATGATCACACTGACAGAACCACAGGCACATAGACACAGGCAACAGAGCATGCACAATGTCGGCACTAGTACAGTGTATATCCACCTTTCGCAGCAATGCAGGCTGCTATTCTCCCATGGAGACGATCGTAGAGATGCTGGATGTAGTCCTGTGGAACGGCTTGCCATGCCATTTCCACCTGGCGCTTCAGTGGGACCAGCGTTCGTGCTCGACGTGCAGACCGCGTGAGACGTCGCTTCATCCAGTCCCAAACATGCTCAATGGGGGACAGATCCGGAGATCTTGCTGGCCAGGGTAGTTGACTTACACCTTCTAGAGCACGTTGGGTGGCACGGGATACATGCGGACGTGCATTGTCCTGTTGGAACAGCAAGTTCCCTTGCCGGTCTAGGAATGGTAGAACGATGGGTTCGATGACGGTTTGGATGTACCGTGCACTATTCAGTGTCCCCTCGACGATCACCAGTGGTGTACGGCCAGTGTAGGAGATCGCTCCCCACACCATGATGCCGGGTGTTGGCCCTGTGTGCCTCGGTCGTATGCAGTCCTGATTGTGGCGCTCACCTGCACGGCGCCAAACACGCATACGACCATCATTGGCACCAAGGCAGAAGCGACTCTCATCGCTGAAGACGACACGTCTCCATTCGTCCCTCCATTCACGCCTGTCGCGACACCACTGGAGGCGGGCTGCACGATGTTGGGGCGTGAGCGGAAGACGGCCTAACGGTGTGCGGGACCGTAGCCCAGCTTCATGGAGACGGTTGCGAATGGTCCTCGCCGATACCCCAGGAGCAACAGTGTCCCTAATTTGCTGGGAAGTGGCGGTGCGGTCCCCTACGGCACTGCATAGGATCCTACGGCCTTGGCGTGCATCCGTGCGTCGCTGCGGTCCGGTCCCAGGTCGACGGGCACGTGCACCTTCCGCCGACCACTGGCGACAACATCGATGTACTGTGGAGACCTCACGCCCCACGTGTTGAGCAATTCGGCGGTACGTCCACCCGGCCTCCCGCATGCCCACTATACGCCCTCGCTCAAAGTCCGTCAACTGCACATACGGTTCACGTCCACGCTGTCGCGGCATGCTACCAGTGTTAAAGACTGCGATGGAGCTCCGTATGCCACGGCAAACTGGCTGACACTGACGGCGGCGGTGCACAAATGCTGCGCAGCTAGCGCTATTCGACGGCCAACACCGCGGTTCCTGGTGTGTCCGCTGTGCCGTGCGTGTGATCATTGCTTGTACAGCCCTCTCGCAGTGTCCGGAGCAAGTACGGTGGGTCTGACACACCGGTGTCAATGTGTTCTTTTTTCCATTTCCAGGAGTGTATATCTGTCCAACGAATACCCGTTTATCATCTGCATTTCTTCTTGGTGTATCAATTTTAATGGCCAGTAGTGTATACAATCCCATATAACTGCCCGTACATCCGGCCGAAACTTGGAGCACATTTACACAATCATCACGCCTGACAGTTGATAGCAGAGGTCAGGGTGGCCGCAGCTCTAGCTGGCAACCCAGTTCATTTGATCTTTCAGAGTGCAGTTCATATACATCTACATCCACTTATACATGGATATACCGCAAATCACACTTAAATGCCTGGCAGAGGATTCATCGAACCACCTTCACATTAATTCTCTCTTATTCCACTCTCGAACAGCGTGCGGAAAACACGAGCACCTGTATCTTTCCATGCGAGCTCTGTTTTCCCTTATTTTATTATAATGATCATTTCTCCCTAAGTAGTTTGGCGTCAACAAAATAATTTCGCATTCGGAGGAGAAAGTTGGTGACCGAAATTTCGTGAGAAGATTTCACCGCAACAGAAAACGCCTTTGTTTTAATGATATCCACCCAAATCCTGTATCATGTCAGTGACACTCTCTCCTCTGTTTCGCGATAATACGAAACGCGCTGCTCTTCTTTAAACTTTCGCGATGTACTCCGTTAATCCTATCTGTTAAGGATCCCAGACCGCGCAGCAGAACTCCAAAAGAGGACGAACAAGCATAGTGCTGGCATTCTCTTTAGCAGATCTGTTACATTTACTAACTGTTCTGCCAACGAAACGTAGTCGTTGGTCTGCCTTCCCCACAACATTTTATATATGGTCTTTCCAATTGAAATTGTTCGTGAATGTAATTGCTAGGTATTTTGATTAAATTTACGGCCTATAGATTTGACTGATTTATCGTGTAACCGAAGTTTAGCGGATTCCTTTTAGCACTCACGTGGATGACTTCACTCTATTATATAGGGCCAACTGCTAATCGTCGCACCATACAGATATCCTTTGTAAATCATTTTGTAATTTGTTTTTAATTTTGAAACCTTTAGTAGGCGATAAACGATAACATCATCTGCAAACGACCTAAGTGGGCTGCTCAGATTGTCTCTTAAATCTTTCATACAGACAAGAAACAGAAGAGGGCGTATAACACGAGCTTGAGGAACGCTAGAAATCACTTCTGTTTTACTCGATACCTTTCTGTGAATTAATACGAACTGTGACTCCCTGAAAAGAAATCAAGAATCCAGTCACGTGACTGAGACGATATTCCATAAGCTCGCAATTTCACGACAAGGGGCTTGCGTGGTGCAGTGTCAAAAGCCTTCTGGAAATCTAAAAATACGGAATCAATTTGAAATCACTTGTCAATAGCACTCGACACTTGTGTATGGAGAGACCTAGTTGTATTTCACAAGAACGATATTTTCTAATGCCATGTTGGCAGTATGTCAATCGACCGTTCTCTTCGCTTTTATTCATAGTGTTCGATCACAATATACTACGCTCGATACTCATGCTGCATATTGACGTTAATGATATGGGCCTGTAATTTAGTTCATGTTACTTCTACTGCCTATCTCGATCATTGGTGTGACTTGAGAAATTTTCCATTCTTTGGCTACTGATCTTTCGTCGAGCGAGCGGTTATACATGTTTGTTAAGTACGGAGCTATTGCATCTGCATACTCTGAAAGGAACCAAGTTGGGATACAGTCTTGACCGGAAGAGTTGTTTTTATTAAGTGGTTCAAGTTGCTTCATTACTCCAAGGATATCTGCTTTTAAGTTACTTTGCAGCTGTTCTTGATTAGAATTCTGGAATATTTACTTCGTCTTCTTTGACGAAGGAATTTCGGAAGGCTGTGTATAACAATTCTGCTTTGGCAGTACTGTCGTAGATAGTATTTCCACTGCTATAGCTCGGAGAAGGTACTGATCGTGCCTTTGTGCGGAGTGCCCTCAAGTCTAAGCAGTGTCGCAACCACCCTCATAGTCTTCAAGAACTGCAGCAGAACATTTCGTAGTAGACTGCCGCACTTCCAGTAATCCAGCTTCTATTAGCCTTCAGCAAGTCGCTGACGAGGGCCCAGAAGTGCCAAGAGATGAATGTTGGTCACTTTCAACACCTGTTATAGTGAGGTTACTACTGTATTTCCTTTCCTCTGCTATGTTTCTCTCTATGTTGGAACTCTGTTCTCTGGGCGGCTGATTTATCCCGCACTGTATAAGGTGTCCTACCTAACTCCGCCACTTCCGAAACGAAAAAGAATGTGAAAAGTGCAATTGTCCGGTGATGCACCTATGCCAGGGACTCACAAAATGAGCAGGAATGTCCAATCCACAAATGTAAATAAACGTCACTTTAATGACAAACTTAGGTTTTTCTTTTAAATGGCACACATATGTTTATTTGTACGGAAATGTAAACTAGAAGTATAGTTAGTGACGGCAGAGTTGTTATCACTGCTATTATACCGCGTAGTTTCTGAAACACGTAAACTTTAAAAGTTGGCAAAGGCGCCAGTATTTCTGCTGCAATGAGGAGAGCAACAGGCTTCGGGAAAGTGCAGGCAACCAGCAGAAACTGTGGCACGGTTTCCATTGTTTAACGTCTAAGATCTAAGTATTGCAGAGGGTGTAAAGTTTAGATCAATAAGTGCATCCCTGACCAATTGCATTTTTCACATACTGTTTCGTTACGGAAATATCCAATAAGTGATCAAAAGTATCCGGACAATCCCAAAAACATACGTTTTCATATTAGCTGCAGTGTGCTGCCACCTACTGCCAGGTACTCCATATGAACGACCTTAATAGTCATTAGACATCGTGAGAGAGTAGAATAGGGAGCACCGCGAAATTCACGGACTTCGAACGTGATCAGGTGATTGGGTGTCACTTGTGTCATATGTCTGTACGCGAGATTCCCACACTCCCAAACATCCCTAGGTCCACTGTTTCCGATGTGGTAGTGAAGTGGAAACATGAAGGGACACGTACATCACAAAAGCGTACAGGTCGACCTTATCTGTTGACAGAGACCGTCGAGAGTTGAAGAGGGTCGTAATGTGTAATAAATAGGCAGACATCTATCCAGACCATACCCAGGAATTCCAAACTGCATCAGGATCCACTGCAAGTACTATGACAGTTAAACGGGAGGTGAGAAAACTGGGATTTCATCGTCGAGGGGCTACACATAGGTCACACGTCACGCCGGTGAATACCAATCGACGCCTCGTTTGGTGTAAGGAGCGTAAACGTTGGGCGATTGAACAGTGGAACAACGTTATGTGGTGTTAACGAATCACGGTGCACAATGTGGCGATCCGATGGCAGGGTGTAGGTAAGGCGAATGTCCCGTGAACGTCATCTGCCACCGTGTGTAGTGCCAACAGTAACATTCGGAGGCAGTGATGTTATGGTGTGGTCGCGTTTTTCATGGAGGGGGCTTGCACCCCTTGTTCTTTTGCGTGGTACTGTCACTCTAAGCACCTTCTTGTTTCCCTGTGTTGAAGAGCAATTCGGGGATGGCAATTCCATCTTTCAACATGATCGAGCACCAGTTCTTAATGCACGGCCTGTGGTTGAGTGATTACACGACAATGCCATACCTGTCATGGACTGGCCTGCACAGAGTCATGACCTGAATCCCATAGAACACCTTTGGGATGTTTTGGATCGCCGACTTCGTGCCAGGCCGTCTGCGGTGGTCTCGCGGTTCTAGGCGCTCAGTCCGGAACCGCGCGACTGCTACGGTCGCAGGTTCGAACCATGCCTCGGGCATGGATGTGTGTGATGTCCTTAGGTTAGTTAGGTTTAAGTAGTTCTACGTTCTAGGGGACTGATGACCACAGATGTTAAGTCCCATAGTGTTCAGAGCCATTTGAACTTCGTGCCAGGCCTCGCCGACCGACATCGATACTTATCCTCAGTGCAGCACTACGTCAGGATGCCATTCCCCAGGAAACCTTCCAGCACCTAATTGAACGTATGCCTGCGTGAGTGGAATCTGTCATCAAGTCTAAGAGTGGGCCAACACCATATTGAATTTCAGCATTACCGATGGAGGGCGCCACGAACTTCTAAGTCATTTTCAGTCAGGTGTCCAGATACTTTTGATCACATAGTGTACGAGATGGCCAAGTTAGGTGGTGCATCCGTATACAGGTTGTCTCTCCTAAGAATCGTCAGGCCCCGTTTTCTTTGTTGTTTCGGCTGGTATCTGCAATTCGTTTTTGCCATAGAGTAGCCGAAGTCAGTTCAAACTTACACTGTTCATCACATCTTTCATGCAACGACCAGTTCGATGGAAAACTTCGGTTTATTTCCCGTTACAAACAAAATGAGTTTTATAGCCCACTTCGATGTCGTTATTCAGTAGAGCGTTCCAAAATTAATCTAGTGCAATATTTGTTTTTCCAATATGTTTTAACAGGGACAGTAAAACACAACGAATAACCAGTACCTCAGCAGCACAGCATCGCCTGCAAATGTCTGCTTAAACACCAGATAAAATGCGCTTGACGATTCTCAACACGGACACCCGGTGTATTGTAAATGCTAAAGGTCCTATTGAATTCCCTTAAGGAACTCTTGAAATTACCTTTACAGCTATCGATTTTATTCCGTTATTTTAGACATGTCGAGTTCTACGCACAACGAAGTATTTTATGTGGTCCGATACGCACTAAAGTCGTCTTTTGTTCAGTAAATGAGACTTGGGAGGTCTACTGAATGCATTCCAGACGACAGTGAGTGCAGCTTAAAACTACAAGCCATTTTCTAAAGACTCTTCCTCAAAAATGTGAATTGAACTCAGCAAAGGTTGAGCGATGGGTTCACCGACTCCTGTCAAAGTTTCTATTGATGCAGCCATAAAAAAATTATTAAAACTGTAAATGGCGCTTTTATTATTAATGAAGTAAGTTTTACACGTTTACCAAATGCTGAACACCGATTCATAATGCGCAATGGCAAAAGTGAAGTACATACATACAGCCAGGCTGTTTCTAGATATTGTGTGAGGGCTTTCATAACTAAAGCTAAAGTAATGGCGTTGCGAATGTTTCAGCGAAATTTATAATTAATAGACAAATAAGGGAACAAGTAACTAAATTTCAATATATGGGATATTATCTTAAGTGTACAAATTAAGAATACATTTAATGTACTTCATAATTGTTGTAGTAATTTAGAATAACACAGGCATTGGACGATCGTATAAAATGAGACAATGTTCAAATGAAACTTCGAAAATTTACAGATTTCTGTGATACAATACGATGAACATTAAAACTTAACATTATAAAAGAAATTACTGAAACATACAGCGCTATAGCTCTTCCGTTATAAGTTATATAAACAACTAAATGAAACAAACCGAATCTTTTCAATGGAGAGTTTTTGAACTTGTAGGAGCTCTGACAAAAAGAAATACAATAAAACTGCTTCATCTAGTGGCGTTGGGATATGAGAAACTCTTTTGGCATAGCACGTTAACCATCTACAAATGGGGAAAAAGTAGTACTTGGGATAATTTCTGTAATTTGGTGCAGTGGAAAGTCATACTATAATTACACTACCCTACTTTCAAGCAGTTGTCCTAAATCATACACAAACAACTATGATGCAGTCAAGGCCAAAAAATGTACAGGTATCCTTAGACACGCCAATGACTTAAATCGTTGTGTGCCACCCGATGGAGGTACTATAGGTCTCCAAAAGAGATGTGCAGTTGAAGATATTTCGTTCATAACTGAAATGGATTTTCTATCTAATCCATTTCCTACTTCAATGCAAGGTCATATGACGTCACAAAATTACCCAGGTGACAAACATCTTTGTTGTTGGGAAGCGCTGGATCTGAGTCCCACCACATCCAAATTTCCTAATTTCCAACTGATTTAAGTGAAATTTCTCAATACCTACATACGCTTGCACATATCTCATAATTCTGTCTTCCCTCGCAAAGCTGCACAGCATACATTCATCTATGACTCATAACTGTCATCAAATATATACATTATGCACTAGATGATTCATTTACATCGCTACATTCTTAGAATTTTTTTTTCATGAAATTTCTTCCACATATTCCGCTTATGAGACTTATTGAGTAAATGAGATAAAATGTTCAAAATTCTTCGATATATCTATGATATCTACTTTATTTACGCGCTATCTGTTCTCAGCAGTAATGCAGCATGAGAGACAAAATCTCGAACTATTATTTTGTGAACTTTCTCACAATTTTCTGCAAAAGGCATTTTCTTAATATACAAAGGAAAATGCGTAATCCTGGTTTAAGGCTTCTTATACACACCAAGGTGCTAGCACTTCCTGCGCCATACCGTAAAATAACGTTCAACCACTGCCAATGATATATTCCAAGTGAGACAACCCCTAAACCGAAGTTGTCATCATGTTACAGCGTGGTTAGTCTCAGCACTGATCATGTCACGCACACACACACACACACACACGCACACACACACACGCACACACGCACACGCGCACACACACACACACACACACACACACACACACACACACACACACACGCACACGCACATTCACTAACAGCGTGTCAAAAGTCGACTGTCACCAATAATACGTAAATATATAGAAAAGTGAAACCGGCCTTACCGACAAATCAGCGAATGCGAGATGGATGCACGACACACAAGTTACCTCATGACCGAAGTCGTGTGTCACCAACCCTTTTGAGTAAACCTGTATAAATGTCAAACCCTCATTAACAACATATTACCAAATGCAGGATAGTTGTACTTTTAGACACTCTGATAAAATTAGTTTTCTAAAGTGATAACATCTTTTACATGTCACGGTCGAAACGGTGGTGAACATATTTTGTAAAGCATCTGACAGATAACACAAATTCTAGCATGATTAATAATTGTTAAAATATCCGGAAGAAAATCTACTTAACAGGAGAGAAAGAACTGTGCCATTAACATGAAAAGATCCTCGTATTGTACGCAACCACTTCCCTGTAAGTAGTTAATGATACACAGTTTAAAGTTTCTCTTACGTGAATGTGAAACAACAACTCATAATGATAGTATTCTTCCACGTGAGATAATATCTATTGATAAAGCTGGCAGATCATCAAGTTGTATCTGTCCTGCCTTACAACATCACCTAAAGTTTAAATAATAGTGAACTGACACGTGCTGCAGTAGGAATATGCTCAGGTGACAGTTTTACAAGCACGATTGCTTTTACTATTTTAAAAACAAACTGAAATTAAGAAGCTACCAGTGGGAACAGTTCTGTGATAATTATACACTTATATCAACTATGCTTATTCGAAATATGCAAAATACTATAACGAAATTAGAAAATCCTAAAGGATGTGGCGAAAGTTTTCTGCAGTGTGTATGCTTTTTTTTAAGAAATAGTGATAATATTCGTAAGCAGGATGACACATTTAAATTCCTGATGTGTTGTAGTAATACTCTTCAAAGAGGGTTAGGTCAAAGAAGTGGCTGGTAAGCATATATGAATAATATATGTGAATAATATATATAGTTTGTGGCAGCTCGTATGCTGTGAATTTCTACTGACAGAAGAATCTATATCGAGACATTACGATAGCCGTTGTGCACTAATATCTGATGCTGCACATAGACCCAAGATGTACGAAACTAGAATGGAACTGAGATTTCCCCTGAAACAGTTTATCTATGCTACCATAAGTAAAAGACTTTAAAATAAGTAAATAAAAAATATAAACCGTGCCTATGTTTTGTTCAACCTCTATAAAGACCCTTAAAAAGTAATAGAAAGATGTACCGCGCAACATGTCCACATTGGTGAAGCACCCTCTCTGGAAAGAGCTTATTGTAAGTTGTTGGTCATGTAAAATTAATAAATGAAGTAGTATAGAAATGGTACTTTCCTATTTAGCAATATATGGTCCACCATTTTTGATCCTTCAGGCTGCAGTAAGACAAATGTTATGACATTAGTATCCCATGAGAAACATTACACAAACCCAAATGTGAGCTATTAAAAGATATTTTTGCTGGATTGAAGATGTAGCACATAGTGAATATATTCACAACATGGTGCCGCTACCGTCGGAGGTGCTATCGCAAGAGGTTTTTATTTCAGATGAATTAACGTGGAAGAAGCAGGACCAGATACGAAATTGCTTTTCCTTTGGCGGACATAGCGCTATAGATGTTTTCTGTACTTCTCAAACCTGTTACAAAATATGTAAACAATTGATCCACGGCAACGCAAATCTTACTATCACTTTCAAACGGTATAACACGAATAAGAAGTATATTTGCAAAGATTATGTCTGTATGGATATGATCTTCAACAATTTGAAGGGCACTTTTGCAGCACGCTGTAACTGTAGTGTATATGATTTTCTGCTTATTGATAAAACACGGACATTGAGTGATGTATCATTTAGAAGACATTTCCAGGTATGTTTTAACAAGATGTAGAAAAGTACACACCCGTGTAACATATATAAATAGAAGAAAAGTTGTTACAACGTCATATTATGGGTAAATTTGCAAGTTGACATATGCAACGGGAGAGGAAAAATTCAAAAAAGTATGGAGAACAATCAACACACTACGTCAAGGAGTGATCATCAGACATGAAAACGTGACCCAAAAAAACCTAGAGAAACTAGTCTGAAAGTGCATATATAAGCTGTGTGCAATCTCAGAGTCTGTTTAGTATGTGGCAATATGTCGATAAAACAGAAAATTGTTGTTACACATAAGGAGATTCGACAAAAATTAAGATTATTGTGAGTAGGACAGCTGATTGTAAGCAGGACAGCTGACTAGGGATGAGTATTTCAGAGAAAAATTTAAGAATGTTACCGAAACCATTGACCAAGTCTCACAATCAGCACATTAGACAAATTGCCAAGAGGATATTGATACAGTGGACTGTTTCATAAACCAAGACAGACTTATCAATTTAGACAAACGGTGTCGGCTGTGTGAGCGTGTTGGCTGCGTGAGCCCACGTAAGTTAGGTTAATAAAATTAACTGATAATGCGGTTCATGTCAGGGACAGCAAAATTACATTAACACCCAGTTTATTAAGCCTAAAGTTTGCCATAAATACCTTTGAACTCTGCAGTTATGCACCACAAGGGGCAAGGATGGGTGCGAAAATATTACACACAACAAACGTACGAGAGAAAAGCAACAGTGATGTGAAAAAAAACGGATAGTATGTATGGCTGGTGTGAAAGTAGTGTTATAGAGATTCAGAATAAGAAACTGAACATTTACTTATGCAAAACTTATATTGAGACAACCCAAACGGGGCTGTAGATTGTTTAAGACCATTGATAACATCAGAAAGCATTGGGATGCAGCTCACATGAAAGAGACCATTTCAGTTATTTTAGAATTACAAAAACAATGGATTATCAAGTAACGGGAACAGTGGTTAACAAACTTCACAAGCGTGCGAGGAAAAAATTTCTAAGAAGATATGTTGTAATACATAGCTTAGATAATTTATAGTAGATGAAACTCGTAGATATGAAGCTACATCTACGTCTGAACCTACATAGATAGTCCACAAGCTACACATATTGTGCGTGGAGGTGTGTATCTTGTATGATTTCCTTTTCTGTTCCACTAGCAATTAGAGCGATGGAAAAGCGAATGTCTATACGCCCTTTTACGAGTACCTGTTTTTTTTTTATCTTCGTGATCTTTATGCGAAATGTGTGATTGTTGCACTCCTCTGTAGATGTTAGTTTTCGAGATATTAAATTTTGAAATCCGAGCCTCCTTCGCTGCACACTCTTGGTTGGTTGGTTTGTGAGAGGGGACCAGACAGCGAGGTCAGTGGTCCTATGGGACTTCAGGGAAGGATGGAAAAGGAAGTCGGCCGTCCCCTTTGAAAGGAATTAACCCGGCATTTGCCTGAAGCAATTTAAGGAAATCACTGAAGACCTAACTAAATAAGAATGGCCGGACGTGGGTTTGAATCGTCGTCCTCCGGAATGCGAGTAAAGTGTGCTAACCACTGCGCCACCCCACTCGGACACACTGTGTAACAATTCTCGTAGCACTCGTTGTTGTTAACGAGAGACGAAGTCGGTAACGTGCACTTACAAGCATCAGTACGTCCCTTAAGTCTTTATGACCACTTAAGGAGTCGATGATACGCGTGAATAAGGTAATGCAGTAATTCGAATGTCACCAGGAACGATGGAATGAGTCCCACATAAACATTAAGGACACAAAACCCCTTACGTGAACCTACGATTTTTTTTTAAAAAAAAGTGTTGTAAGAGAAGGAGTCTTCGTAGATGTAGAAAAGAATTTATTCTCATTGAGAAGGGCAGTGGAATTTCCATAAGCACCTCGTGTCGATTATGGATTGTGTCGCCTGGGCTAAAATGGAAAACGTGACACACACACAAACACACACACACACACAGACGTGATGTTCATGACACACTTATTCTGGAAGTATGAGAAAATGTAATTAAATTACTGAAACCTGTTATACTAATCACAAGAATAGTAACTGACACACAGTTGCGTTCAAGGGTCCCGTACATAAATAGATAAAAACGGAAACCTGATTGGATCACTTTGTTTAACTTCTGTCTGTCTGACTGTCCAGCTGTACAAAACCCTTTTTTCTGAAGAATGGGTTGACATATAAAGTTGAAATCTATGTCACATATTGGGTTCCACAGTGTCATCGCGATGCAAAAAAGTAAATCATCTAAGTCAATGCAGTCGAAAGATACGGGACTCTACGTTAAAAATTTTCATAACCGCAGAATCACGTATCAAAATCTACAGGGTACTTCGGGTTGATCTACAGTTATGAAATTTGGTGAGAAACAAGATTTAACTGCACGTGTAATGGAAAAATGTAAGGAAAAAAAATCCGATTGTTGTGAGTTTATATCTGTACCATAGGAAAACAAGTTTTTCTTCATTTTTATCTGGCTGTCTGTCCGTCCGACTGTCTGTTAAGACCCCTTTTTCTCGGGAACACATATTAAGATCTCTGTTCCCTTGACGATGTAAAATTGTGAAGCTTGTAACATAGTGCAATCAAAAGATACGGCCATATATGTCACATATTTCGACACTTATTCGACAAAACCTGCACACTTCCCGTGACCTAGAATCATGAAATTTGACAAGAGGGACGGGTCCACAGTACTACCAAAGGAAAAAGTCCGAAAATTGTTAATTTGTGATTACATTACACGAAAAGTATATTCTTCTTAACGTTTGTTACCCGACTTCGAAGTTGAAATTAAAACATTCTTGAAAGTCTTGTAATCCGTGGGACCGATATTTAGCAGTATCAATGTCGATAACAGGCAGAACTCGTCGAGATCGTCGGTTCTAGGAATGCATGAAATGTCTATACAGTGTGCCTTCGTAAGCGCAAGCAAAAATGTAAAACGACGTAGAGAATGTTCCATTGAGCAATTTGAAGTAGGGAACCTGGAGACGGCTTCTCCGTCCCCAGGCTCTCTACTTCAAATTGCTCAGTGGAGCATTCTCTACGTCGTTTTACATTTTTGCTTGGATGTTAACTAGTCTATCGCTTTGTCTAGCATTACTGTTTTCCAGCTTATTTACTGCTAACAAGGGTACAAGTTTACACATACTGTGCTGTTTATTTACGTCTACATTCTTTATTTTAAAAATATGGCTCTGAGCACTATGGCACTTAACTTCTCAGGTCATTAGTCCCCTAGAACTAAGAACTACTTAAACCTAACTGACCTTAGGACGTCACACACATCCATGCGTGAGGCAGGATTCGAACCTGCGACCGTAGCGGTCGCGCGGTTCCAAACTGTAGCGCCTAGAACAGCTCGGTCACCCTGGCCGGCCCTTTATTTCCAGCAAGGAACAAGAGGACGAGCCTGATTAATAGGAAGTCATGATGCAGGTTATGTTTACTCTACTTGGCCGTAAAGTGGCTCTGCTGTACTGTACTTACATTGCCCCACGACAGAACGTGCTATGAATGAACGACAGACCCATTCATTATTCAGTGCTGTTCAGAGACGTACAGTACAATACGATAGGCCAGTACCGGTGCAGTATATCTTGGTTACTAGATTGCGAGGTACTATTCCAGGGTCTGCGAGGCCAACTGACCTTAATTTCCTTGATTATTTTCTATGGGAATATCTAATGCCACGTTTATGAGGAACCAGTGAATATGGAGACGGAATTAGTTGCCAGAACTGTAGCTGCCTGTTATGTGTTTCGAAATACGAGTACGCCAGAGATATCTGTCAGGGTGCGTCAGAAACCTGTTCGCCGACGTCATGCCTGCATTTAGATTGGTGGCCGTCTGTTTCGGCACATTTTTTACGACATAGTACAAACAGTAAGGTCATTGAGTCAATGATGTTGTTGTTGTTGTTGTTGTGGTCTTCAGTCCTGAGACTGGTTTGATGCAGCTCTCCATGCTACTCTAGCCTGTGCACTCTTCTTCATCTCCCAGGACCTACTGCAACCTACATCCTTCTTAATCTGCTTAGTGTATTCATCTCTTGGTCTCCCTCTACGATTTTTACCCTCCACACTGCCCTCCAATACTATATTGGTGATCCCTTGATGCCTCACAAAATGTCTATCAACCGATCCCTACTTCGACTATATTCCATTATCCTCGTTTTGCTTTTGTTGATGTTCATCTTATATCCTCCTTTAAAGACACTGTCCATTCCGTTCAACTGCTCTTCCAAGTCCTTTGCTATCTCTGACAGAATTACAATGTCATCGGCGAACCCCAAAGTTTTTATTTCTTATCCATGGACTTTAACACCTACTCCGAATTTTTCTTTTGTTTCCTTTACTGCTTGCTCAATATACAGATTGAATAACATCGGGAAGAGGCTACAACCCTGTCTTACTCCCTTCCCAACCACTGCTTCCCTTTCATGCCTCTCGACTCTTATAACTGCCATCTGGTTTCTGTACAAATTGTAAATAGCCTTTCGCTCCCTGTATTTGACCCCCGCAAGCTTTAGAATTTGAAAGAGAGTATTCCAGTCAACATTGTCAAAAGCTTTCTCTAAGTCTACAAATGCTAGAAACGTAGGTTTGCCTTTCCTTAATCTTTCTTCTAAGATAAGTCGTAAAGTCATTATTGCCTCACGTGTTCCAACATTTCTACGGAATCGAAACTGATCTTCTCGGAGGTCGGTTCCTACCAGTTTTTCCATTCGGCTGTAAAGAGTTCGCATTAGTATTTTGCAGCTGTGACTTATTGAACTGATAGTTCGGTAATTTTCACATCTGTCCACACCTGCTTCCTTTGGGGTTGGAATTATTGTATTCTTCTTGAAGTCTGAGGGTATTTCACCTATCTCATGCATCTTGCTCACCAGATGGTATTTTGTCAGGACTGGCTCTCCCAAGGCCGTCAGTAGTTCTAAAGGAATGTTGTCTACTCCCGGGGCCTTGTTTCGACTCAGGTCTTTCAGTGCTCTGACAAACTCTTCACGCAGTATCGTATCTCCCATTTCATCCTCATCCTCTTCCATTTCTATAATATTGTATAGACCCTCTATATACTCCTTGCACTTTTCTGCTTTCCCTTCTTTGCTTAGAGCTGGGTTTCCATCTGAGCTCTTGATATTCATACAAGTGGCTCTCTTTTCTCCAAAGGTCTCTTTAATTTTCCTGTAGGCAGTATCTATCTTACCCGTAGTGAGATAAGCCTCTACATCCTTACATTTGTCCTCTAGCCATCCCTGCTTAGCCATTTTGGACTTCCTGTCGATCTCATTTTTGAGACGTTCGTATTCCTTTTTGCCTGCTTCATTTACTGCATTTTTAAATTTTCTCCTTTCATCAGTTAAATTCAATATTTCTTCTGTTACCCAAGGGTTTCTACTAGCCCTCGTCTTCTACCTACTTGATACTCTGCTGCCCTCACTACTTCATCCCTCAGAGCTACCCATTCTTCCTCTACTGTATTTCTTTCCCCCATTCCAGTCAATTGTTCCCTTATGCTCTCCCTGAAACTCTGTACAACCTCTGGTTTAGTCAGTTTATCCAGGTCCCATGTCCTTAAATTCCCACCTTTTTGCAGTTTCTTGAGTATTCTCAATTAACTAACGTAAATAAAAAAGTACACAGTAATGTGATTTTATTACGATTATCTCCTTAATCTGGATTATTCGTCCCCAGGTTCCATACCTCGGATTGTACAATGGAGCATCCCCTATATACTGTTAAATTTTTGCACTCTCTTACGGAAATACCCTGCATACATAATTAAGTTTGTACGGAACCCTCAAAGGGCGAGTTCTACTCACACCTGTCCCATTTTTGAATTGAATCTACACTGACACATATCAGATCATTTATCATAGATCATTTGTGATAGATAAAACTGAGTTAAACCTGTTACTGGCTGAGGTGTAAATTAAAATATATCTGGTATTCTGACAAATCTGTTGTTTAAATAAACGTAAATCCATCAAAACAAGGTAAATGAAATTAGGACACACAAAGAAGCTAACGGACAATACAGAGATGGAGTGCTCGTAGAGCTGACAAGTGTCCTCTTGTGCACACTGTACAGTGCGTACCTGAAGTGTGTATCTACACGTGAATACAGAACGGTCGTGGAGAACGCCCGAACCAAAGGCAACGGCTTGACCACAAAGAGCTGCATAAAGCGGCGTCTGCCGAACTTCGCCTCCAACAGAAACCGCGCACATTCCTCGCCGGTGGGGAATGCTTAACGTGCCGGGCCCTTAAACGGATCCTGCCGCGGCCATTGGCTTTTTTTAGTGGACGGGCATTGCTCGCATACCTGGCCTTTCTCTCGCGACAAGGAAAAAAGTAAGCCGTGTATCTGCGCTGCGTTCCTTCGGAAACTTAGATACTCACAGCACCGTGGGCTAACGTCTAAGTATATGGCCTAGTAGCTTCGCGTCGAATCTCTCCCTATAGTCAGCAGTCTGTTGCTAAGACACAAGTTGACTGGGGACTGATTTCCTCTTCACATAAACACTATTAAACTGTACTTTTCGGTTATGTGTTTCATCATTACCATACAGTGTACGATTGAGGAATCTAAAAGGAGATTGCGATACTAAGCGTTGACTATTTGTAATAGTTGCTCTGATATTTCTAGGTGCTCATTTTGAATCGCATATTTTTATAGCGCTTTTTACTGTCGTATTTTCGCTGGTTTCGAGAGAAATTATGTTCTTAATCTCTTTGCTGTATGCAAAATAATACCTCTGATTTTTCGGAAATGTTCAAATGTGTGTGAAATCTTATGGGTCTTAACTGCTAAGGTCATCAGTCCCTGAGCTTACACACTACTTAACCTAAATTATCCTAAGGACAAACTCGAACCTCCGCCAGGACCAGCCGCACAGTCCATGACTGCAGCGCCTTAGACCGCTCGGTGATTTTTCGGGTGGGGGTGGGGGCTGTATTTTAGCACATAGTGGAGTTATCAGTCCTCTGCGTCAAACCCTCATCGCCGGTCTTGTAAAGGCCTCGTCGCTACAGCTGTGGAGGCCGAGTTGCCACTATTGTTACGGTAGACCGAGTTTGTGAGTTTGTGAAACGGCTACACCACTAAGACAATTTCTTCCTGCGGCAACTGCACAGTTATGCCCCAGGGTCTGGTAACAGGATAGGAGAACGAAGGTTCTACAACACTCCAAGAAATTGGTAACAAAGTCACACAAATTAGTTAAAAAGTTTTACTTTTCTTTATGACTTGACGAACAATGAAGCCTGCAACTCTGCTAATATGACACAAAAAGGTTTCAATGGCTAAGTGCAAATAATCGTAGGTAAACTTCACATTACACAACAAACTAAGAGTTCACTAAACGCAAATAATCGTAGGTAAACTTCACAGTACACAGCAAACTAAGAGTTCACTAAACTGTGTTCCCTGTCTAAGTCAGCCGGGGACGATTATCTTTAACCAAGTGGGTGAGAGCTGCTATTTTATCGCCCGAGTAGGCTTCTATCCGTTGTTGTCCGGTCATTGGAGGATTGTACTCGGCCGGTCTAGGCGGAGTCGATATCTTCATCCTCAGCGCCGCCAGTGGCGCTGGTGGAACTCGCGCAAATGGTGAGTCTATGGCAGTGGCACCAGCTCGCATCATTGCGCCTGTGCTGCTTTTGCCCTGGCTGAGTCTCGTTCGGACGACACAGCAGGATGAATATTAATAAAACCAACAAATTAAAATGGCGTATTCCTCCTGTAAATGGAGGAAAAGGGCTCCTATGAACATGTGTCTGGAAATGGACGACGTGCGTGTAACAACAACAAATCGTCCCGGAACACAGTACAGAGCTGCATCGCATCTACGTCACAACAGGTTGAAAGTCGCCTCCATGGAATGCAGTCCACGCCTTCACACATCACATCATCGTCTGATGGACTGTCGGACTCTTTCGCACGTTTCGGTCTCCCTCCGAGTAGCATCAAAGGATCGTGAACACGCTGTTGAAGGGTCTGCACGTCAGAAATTGGTTCGGCATACACAACACTTTTCAGGTACCCGCTGAGTTTTATCGAGTCGGTTTATGTCCCTTGATGCCCATGTCAGAGGGCCTCCGCGTCGGGAGAAGATACCGCTGAGGAGTCGGCCAACTGTGATGCAGAAGTGGGGTGGTGCTGGATCACGTAGAAACGACATTACCTGTCGTATTGCCAAATGCACGTCCTCAAGCAGCCCAGACAGAGTATTCCGCAGGAATTCCAAGTAAGTTCCTCCGTCGAGGCGTTGTACAGGGTGGCGCAGGGAAACTGGAAATTTCGAAATAACGTCATTTCCATGAATAAATTCATAAAACTAATAATTTATTAACGAAAGTGAATGTATTCAGTATGCCATTATTCAGTATGTCTTTACAATCAAAATGTCCAAAAGTGTCTCTTTACTTTTTAAAGATGACATCGGAAAGGTGTGCTCCCATTCGGCGTTCACACACTAACAGCCTGTTATGAAAACTCTGGAATGCGCGGTGTAGCAAATCTTGGGGAATGGCAGTGATTTCGTTTTCAATGTTCTCCTTCAGTTCATGGATTGTTGCAGGACGTGTATGGTACACCTTGCCTTTAAGATATCCGCACAGGAAGAAGTCGCACACACTAAGACCGGGGGATCTCGCAGGCCATGCAATGTCACCGTTACGTGAAATAATTCGTCTTCCAAACAACTGACGAACTGCTGCCATCGATTGTCGAGCAGTGTGTAGCGTGGCTCCGTCCTGCTGAAACCACATGTTTTTGACGCTAAGATTAAGCTCGTACAGTCTCGGTGTAAAGAATGTTTGAAGCATTTCAACATATCGAGCGGATGTTACTGTCACTGCACTACCATCCCCACGTTCAAATAAATAAGGGCCGATAACACCATGACATGATACAGCACACCATATTGTGACCTTGGCGCTATGTAGTGGTCGCTGGTGAAACTCACAAGGATTGTCCTGTGCTCAATTCTGTTTGTTCACGAATCCGTTCACGTGGAAATGGGCTTCGTCTGATATCCATAAGTTACCAAGGAAATTCGCGTCCTCGTTGATTTTAGCCAATATCTGGCTACTGAACTCCATACGTGACGCTGGGTCTCGTTCATGTAAGTGTTGCACACTCTGCAACTTATAGGGATGGAAGTCTAATTCATGCAGCATTCTTTGTAAGCTTCGTCGCTTAATCCCTAGTGAAGATGCATGCTGTCGAACGGAGCTGCGAGGACTTCTCTCGATTGCAGCTCTAGCAGCTGCAATGTTCTCTGGGGTACGTACCGTTGGCATGCCACCTGGAGGTTTCTTTTTCAAGGCAGATCCTGTTTCTTCAAAATTACGCACCCACGTTGTAATCGCATGCGCAGATGGGAGACGTCCATGACGTCAAAGCTGGCAATGCTGTCGAAATGTTCTCTGCGCGGCAGTCGCACTATCACCATTTTTGTAAAACGCTCTCACAGCTACTGCACGTTCCGCACCAGTCCAATTCACCATGATTACTAAATGGCAATGCGTTCACATCAATTGTGCAAAGTTTCGAACATCTGCCGGCGCTACAGTGCTGCCAACTGTAACGTTCAAAATTTCCCGTTTCCCTGCGCCACCCTGTACAATAAAAACCGGTCCAAGGATGTGGTCGCTAAAAATCCCTGCCCACACATTGATGTTGAACCGATGCTGATGACACGCTTCAGTCATCCCCCTAGGATGGTCTGTAGTCCACAGATGGCGATTAGGTAGACTGATGATGCCAGTTCTGGTAAAGGTGCCATCATCAGTAAAGAGGACTGATGGCAGAAATCCCGTAATTTTGATTGTCTAGTGTAAAAACCATCGAGAAAATTCTTCCCGTAGAAGGAAATCCGCTGCTGATGATCCTTGCACTCGTTACAGGTGATACGAACAATAGCGATTGTCATGCAGGACACACGTAATCGTACTTTGGCTTACAATATGTTTGCCACCCATTGGCTTGGAGCTCGTATGTTTTTCTCAATATTCTCTAGAACCCGATGCTGATGACATGCTTCAGTCATCCCCCTAGGATGGTCTGTAGTCCACAGATGGCGATTAGGTAGACTGATGATGCCAGTTCTGGTAAAGGTGCCATCATCAGTAAAGAGGACTGATGGCAGAAATCCCGTAATTTTGATTGTCTAGTGTAAAAACCATCGAGAAAATTCTTCCCGTAGAAGGAAATCCGCTGCTGATGATCCTTGCACTCGTTACAGGTGATACGAACAATAGCGATTGTCATGCAGGACACACGTAATCGTACTTTGGCTTACAATATGTTTGCCACCCATTGGCTTGGAGCTCGTATGTTTTTCTCAATATTCTCTAGAACCCGATGCTGATGTCATGCTTCAGTCATCCCCCTAGGATGGTCTGTAGTCCACAGATGGCGATTAGGTAGACTGATGATGCCAGTTCTGGTAAAGGTGCCATCATCAGTAAAGAGGACTGATGGCAGAAATCCCGTAATTTTGATTGTCTAGTGTAAAAACCATCGAGAAAATTCTTCCCGTAGAAGGAAATCCGCTGCTGATGATCCTTGCACTCGTTACAGGTGATACGAACAATAGCGATTGTCATGCAGGACACACGTAATCGTACTTTGGCTTACAATATGTTTGCCACCCATTGGCTTGGAGCTCGTATAAGTGTTTTTCTCAATATTCTCTAGAACCCGGTCCTCCAAATCGGGTACACGCACATTCCGCTGCCTTCCTGCACCTTCGTCTGACTGAAAGAACCTACGATCTCACAAACGCCCAAAAGGGGCTTGATGTGGTTGGTTTCTGTGTTGTTACATGTTTTGGTCTGCTTGGTTTCCGTCTGCTTGGTCGCAGCGCCGAAGAATTCTATTGCTTATAGTGTGCTGCGTCAATCACACGCCTGCAACACCTAAGTAACACACGAAACGTGGTCAGACGAACTTTCATTAGTCAGTGTCATCTACTGTGGCAGCAATGCATTTCCGGACACATGTTCGTAGGACCTTTTTTCTCCATTTCCAGGCAGGAATCCGTCCCTACATCTACATCTACATCTACATTCATACTCCGCAAGCCACTCAACGGTGTGTGGCGGAGGGCACTTTACGTGCCACTGTCATTACCTCCCTTTCCTGTTCCAGTCGCGTATGGTTCGCGGGAAGAACGACTGTCTGAGAGCCTCCGTGCGCGCTCTAATCTCTCTAATTTTACATTCGTGATCTCCTCGGGAGGTATAAGTAGGGGGAAGCAATATACTCGATACCTCATCCAGAAACGCACCCTCTCGAAACCTGGAGAGCAAGCTACACCGCGATGCAGAGCGCCTCTCTTGCAGAGTCTGCCACTTGAGTTTATTAAACATCTCCGTAACGCTATCACGGTTACCAAATAACCCTGTGACGAAACGCGCCGCTCTTCTTTGGATATTCTCTATCTCCTCCGTCAACCCGATCTGGTACGGATCCCACACTGATGAGCAATACTCAAGTATAGGTCGAACGAGTGTTTTGTAAGCCACCTCCTTTGTTGCTGGACTACATTTTCTAAGCACTCTCCCAATGAATCTCAACCTGGTACCCGCCTTACCAACAATTAATTTAATATGATCATTCCACTTCAAATCGTTCCGCACGCATACTCCCAGACATTTTACAGAGGTAACTGCTACCAGTGTTTGTTCCGCTATCATATAATCATACAATAAAGGATCCTTCTTTCTATGTATTCGCAATACATTACATTTGTCTATGTTAAGGGACAGTTGCCACTCCCTGCACCAAGTGCCTATCCGCTGCAGATCTTCCTGCATTTCGCTACAATTTTCTAATGCTGCAACTTCTCTGTATGCTACAGCATCATCCGCGAAAAGCCGCATGGAACTTCCGACACTATCTACTAGGTCATTTATATATATTGTGAAAAGCAATGGTCCCATAACACTTCCCTGTGGCACGCCAGAGGTTACCTTAACGTCTGTAGACGTCTCTCCATTGATAACAACATGCTGTGTTCTGTTTGCTAAAAAATCTTCAATCCAGCCACACAGCTGGTCTGATATTCCGTAGGCTCTTACTTTGTTTATCAGGCGACAGTGCGGAACTGTATCGAATGCCTTCCGGAAGTCAAGAAAAATAGCATCTACCTGGGAGCCTGTATCTAATATTTTCTGGGTCTCATGAACAAATAACGCGAGTTGGGTCTCACACGATCGCTGTTTCCGGAATCCATGTTGATTCCTACATAGTAGATTCTGGGTTTCCAAAAACGACATGATACTCGAGCAAAAAACATGTTCTAAAATTCTACAACAGATCGACGTCAGAGATATAGGTCTATAGTTTCGCGCATCTGCTCGACGACCCTTCTTGAAGACTGGGACTACCTGTGCTCTTTTCCAATCATTTGGAGCCCTCCGTTCCTCTAAAGACTTGCGGTACACGGCTGTTAGAAGGGGGGCAAGTTCTTTCGCGTACTCTGTGTAGAATCGAATTGGTATCCCGTCAGGTCCAGTGGACTTTCCTCTGTTGAGTGATTCCACAGTTTGTTGTTTTCGTTAATGTACAGTTTTTTGTGACAATCGTTTCGATTTACTCATGATACATACATACATTCGTCATTGCGTATAACAGCCTCTATTTAAGATACATAGCTAAAGAGCCTTTTTCGATACTAGCTTTGGTTTTTGGTGAATTGTCTGAGTGGAATGCGAAAACGTCACCCAACGAATCATGCAATGATTCCTGTCTGAATTTTCGCAACCAAAGGAAGAGTGGGAAATACACAAATGAGGCATTCAATTGATGAACGTGAGGTCTAGTTTCGGAAAAAAAAACTAATTGCTAGAAATTAACCTGGGTGATAACGAAAAACTCAGTTATTGGTTTGAGAGAATATTAAAATAGTTCGCGATCAGTTGATGCTAGCTGTGCAACTGCAGTGTCAAAAAATTCATTTCTTCAAGGCATTGTTTTCATAAAATAAGTTGAGTTAGTGTATTACTTGACTTTTAAAGTGGTTTCCTTTGAAACAGGTACTAAATTTAAGGCATTTCAAGAACGACGGGCACTATAACGACAAGAGAAGTGCCAAAAAGTTTTCAAGACCTAGCTATTTTGCGCTTAAAATGTTACACTGGTGTGATATTTAACTGGCAAAATGATCTTGTTTGAAGCAAGTACTAAATTCAGGGTATTTCATCAGACTGCCCTTGGAAAGGAAATGAGGTGTTAATAAAATCATGCGTTCTGAATAAAACTTGAAAAATAAAAATAATGGGTCAAACGTTTTGTGAAATGATTTGTCTACAAGTAAGATATAAAATACACTAGAGATACATTTGGTACGCCTTTCAATGACACTAGAAATCGTGTACAGCTAACGAGGTGCGTCAAATGTACCTCTAATCTATTTTATTTGTTCCTTTTAGATAAATCATTACATAAAATATTTGACCGATCTTTTATTTCAAAATACTCTTTTTTACTATAAATTTTAATTTCAATTTACGCTGTTCATCGCGATCTCCACTGTAGCCGTAAATTTTTTTACGGTAATCAGTAAATGAAGTTCTGCTTTTCGATTTACTATTTACGCATACTTATATCCGTAGTTGCATATCATAGACAGTGCTTCAGCTGTGCAGCTAAAGTGTATATTTTGATAATAACTTCGATCTTTGTACGAAACTGATGCGTATTAGATGGAGAGGGTTTCTGGATGAGGATGTGTAGACGTGGTCTCCATTTTATTAAAAAATCATTTAATATGCGAAGTATCAATATAAAAAACACCAACTACTCTAGCAAAACATCAAATTCTTCGCAGCACGAATAAATCTTAGTACAGCTCAATAATAACACAAAATAACTCTATAAAATGACGAAATCCAAAATACACACGGTGAGTCAGCTACCCTTGCGAATGCTGTTTTATGCAACCTGTAATATTATTTGTGACCTTAAAAAACCACTTTCATATTTTCTCATTCACTATGCACAAAATATTAATCCTACACAAAAAATGAACAGGGCTTTTTTGTAGGATATTTAATGTAGCTAAATTTAGTACTTGGATACGTTTCCGCTGGGGAGGCCCTGGTACCCGAGTTATTCAACCAAAACGTACAAAAGTGACCTTCAGACGCACCTCCACCACCACATTCATCCCTTACCAATCAGGGTTTATGGTGTGTTGTTTGTGGCATTCCCTCCCACCGTCGTATAAGAACTTCCGGCTACTCGAACTAATCCCGATATTCGACCTTTCTGGTCTATGTAGTAGGGGCTATTGCGCATCCAACATAGTCGGTCATTTCCTTAACATTATTAATATAAACGTGCCCGTGAGTATACAGGAATAAAAGCGACTTTTTTAAACGTTAGGCTAAAACTAATCATGTTGACATTCGATCCGAACTTAACCCTTACAAGCGCAGTGGTTTTGTAGGCCAAAGGCCTGCGAATCTGGTGAAGTTATTGTTTATTTTATGATGCCAAAATTCATAAATTTATGAGGTAAAATTTACACTAACGTCAATTTTACAATTTGTATGTGCCAAACTGAGCGAGTGGTGTAGTAAGGCCAGCCAGTGAAGAAGCAAAGGAGGTCGAATGTGGCAAATAATTCGTGCAGTCGCAAATATCTGTACAGCGATAGGAGGGAGTCCCATGAACAACATACTAGAAATTCTGACTATTGGAAGCTAAGAGTGTGGGAGTGTCACTTTGTACATTTCTCTTGAATAACTCAACAAATATGGCCTCTAGCGTTAACGTATCCCAATACAAAATTTAAGTACTAGAAATTCTCTACAAAAAAGATCCTCTTCATCTTTTCTGTACGACCAATAGCTTGTGCGTGCTGAGCGAGAGAGTATGAAAATCCCGGGCGAGGTTTGTGGAAGTCAGATGTAACACTACGGGATGCATAAAAGGACAGTAGCAGGGACAGCTGAATCATCGTGTGGAGTTACCTGCGCTTTTTTTTCTAGTCGTTTGGGGCTTTCCGTTGGGCACGAGATTCGCGATAAATTCAAGATAAGCATGTACATCGTTGAAAAGCGATACGTCACCTGTCATGTACCAAGGAACAACCGGAGAGTGTGACGCTGCGGAACCTGACTTCCAATCAGAGGGTCGTATGTGAGACACGCTGCACCTACAAACAATGCCCAGATGTAATACGTCAAGCAATGATTTATGTTCGAGGCCTTGTCAAGCATTTAATTCCAGTTTGGCGGTAGCGTAATTCACTTGAAACCGTATAAATGTCCGGCGCCCGGACTTAGGGTGGCAGGAGGCAGTAAGCTAATAGCGGCGCGTCGATTGCCACGAAACGACGGAGAGACAGGTTTGTCAGCTCACTGAAGCCCCGCAGCGGAACCTCACCCTCTGCTGCATGGGGCGGGGGGGGGGGGGGGGGGGGGGGGTTCGGTGTCAGCGGACCACCGCGCTCTCTGACGTAATAGCTTAAGGCTACACTATCGACGTTCTCAAGTTTCTCGTCTCTGTGCTAGCGGATAATTATGACCGTGTGCTCTCACAGCACCACTCTACCTGATCGAGTAGAAGGGGCGGTCGAAGGGAGAGTGCACTGAGGCTATGAATACGTAAGCGTCGATTTTTATTAAATTCGTGGCTTTAGCAGAAGAAGCACCAGAATGCGTCTGGAACTCTAGACCGGTGAGTTTCTGAGGAGAGAAGAGACAGGCATTATCTCAGAAAAGGCATACCTGCAAGACAGAAAATCTAGCCCTTCAGTATAACAGCTACGGCTAAGGCGTGGAAAGCAAAGGTGCGAGGTGCCGGGGTGGAGAAGAGTCTGTACCTCTTTAATTCAGACGAATCTTGCATGAGAACGAGACATGCACTCGACCCTCTCCTTATCTGCCAGCTAATTAATTATGCGCACAATGGTAACAGAAAGAAATGGTGGTGGACCCTGCTAGTTGGTAAAATAAGGAGTGCACACTCACAATAATTTAATAAAAAATCGTAATCTACCCAAAAAAGAGGGAACTTTATCATAATAAACAACAGGAAATGGGATTATGCCTATATCTACGAAATGATATGCGGATTAAATATTACAATGCGATTTATTATATACCAGAACATAAATGCACATGATTGTCGACACACTCAGTACGTTAAAGAATAGGGTATACTGAAATATTATGAGAGTAAGAGTTGGCTCAGGAACAAGGGGCTCCTACTCTCTGTGTTGCAATAGATTGACGATAATGACTGGAGGTCCTAATGGATCGAATATTAATCTCCCGACTATATACTAGTATCGCAATTAGTAGTGAGAGCTCAAATGGGATCACATGGAGAAACAAGCGAGGTGGACTTGTAGCAAAGCGAGCGCGCGTGCTGCTGAGGGATTCGGTATAAAATTGATAAGATGCTACAATGCCGGAGCCGCAAAATACTGTACCAGTACTGAAATCTCCAGCACGTCGTCGGTAGGCAGCGTGCTGTTGATGTAGGTGCTGACTTCAGCCGTGCAGCAACTCTGTGACAACCCCTGGCCTCGAAGGCTGTCCGCGAATTCTAAGTTCTTCCGAAAACGAGCGACCAACTCGCATGACCGTCCGACTCCGAGGAAGATCAGATCCCGACTCCACTCTGTGATGCGATGCAAGAGCGAAGCCAGCATTACTTAAATCTAGACTCCCCTCGAAAACCGCGAATTAGCATTTTGTGCTGATTCCAAAATTCCCGCACACTGTCTCGGAACATCATTCGCGCCAATAGTGGCCGTACCCTCCAATTCCGAGCAGGGCTTTTTGACGTCAACTAGCCTCAGTTTAAGTTGACCAACCATGCCCCTGCTATTCAGCTGAGGCCACTGAACTTGCTGTTTGACCAGCTACGAAAAAACCTGCCTAGACCACCTGCCATCCGGTGCTAGACAGTCGCACTCAGCAGGGCACAGTGCACAAGTATTCTCAGAATCAAGAGGACAATGCAGTCAGTCGGTACCAGGAATCTTCGTTAGGGACGCGCCGGAACGGGAAACACATAAACTGCGGCGACACTCAGGCGTCTCGCAGGTCGTCTCAGCCCTGCATACAATAGGCGAAATTCGACAGACGTCAGTCGTTCCGCCAGGCGCTTAAGCCTATTGTACGAACCCATCAGAATTCAGGGAAGTGCAGCCCCAAACGGAAATGCCATGTGCCGCGTCCTCGGATGCTTGCCTCCCACAAGCCACCGATGGAACTAAAACAAGATGCATGGGAATCAAGTGAAAAGTAGTTTTTGAGCTCTCCGTACAAATACTCTCATTACAATAACCTTATTCGGTCTGTTACTACCGTGCAATGACATAGAACATTAATAAAACTGATGAAAATGAGAGGAGACTTGCAAAAGAGGGCATGGAACCTCTCAAGGGAACACACTATAACACAAAATGAAAGACGCATCACCAAGTAGTTATGCAAATTGGTCACAAGTTAATATTCGAACAGTTATCGATGAAAAATGCGTAACAGTAAGTTTTGACGGCCCGTGGATGAATGTGTCACTCAGCGGTGCAATGTCACCGCGCAGGTGGCGAGGATAGTAAACAGGGGACGTTTCTATATCGGGGCATAAGGTCTTTTCGAATTTCGTTCCATGCCCTCAGTTTGACAGTAACTATGTCTCGCAGACAGGCGTGTAAGCAGCGTACGCAGATGTTAGCATGAGAGAGCAGTTGTCGCTGGAGTAATTGGCGAGTAACTAGACATTCTGAATAGGAGCGATGCTACACTACGGGCCATTAAAATTGCTACACCAAGAAGAAATTCAGATTATAAACGGGAATTCATTGGATAAAAATATTATACAAGAACTGACATGTAATCACATTTTCACGCAATTTGGGTGTATAGATCCTGAGAAATCAGTACGCAGAACAACCACTTCTGGCCACAATAACGGCCTTGATACGCCTGGCCATTGAGTGAAACAGAGCTTGGATGGCGTGTGCAGGTACAGCTACCCATACAGCTTCAACACGATACCACAGTTCATCAAGAGTAGTGACTGGCGTATTGTGACGAGCCAGTAGCTCGGCCACCATTGACCTGGCGTTTTCAGTTGGTGATAGATATGGAGAATGTGCTGGCCAGGGCAGCAGTCGAACATTTTCTGTATCCAGAAAGGTCCGTACAGGACCGGCAACATGTGGTCGTGCATTATCCTGCTGAAATGAAGGGTTTCGCAGGGATCGAATGAAGCGCAAAGCCACGTGTTATAACACATCTGAAATGTAACGTCCACTCTTCAAAGTGCCGTCAATGCGATCAAGAGGTGACCGAGACGTGTAACCAATGGCACCCCATACCATCACGCCGGGTGATACGCTAGTATGGCGATGACGAATACGCGCTTCCAATGTGCGTTCACCGCGATGTCGCCAATCACGGATGCGACCATCATGATGCTGTAAACAGAACCTGGATTCATCCGAAAAAATAACATTTTGCCATTCGTGCACCCAGGTTCGTCGTTGAGTATTCCACCGCAGGCGCTCCTGCCTCTGATGCAGCGTCAAGGTAACCGCAGCCATGGTCTCCGAGCTGATAGTCCATGCTGCTGCAAACGTCGTCGAACAGTTGGTGCAGATGGTTGCTGTCTTGCAAATGTCCCCATCTGTTGATTCAGGGATCGAGACGTGGCTGCACGATCCGTTACAGCCCTGTGGATAACATGCCTGTCATCTCGACTGCTAGTGATACGAGGCCGTTGGGATCCAGCACGGCGTTCCGTTTACCCTCCTGAACCCACCGATTCGGCATTCTGGTAACAGTCATTGGATCTCGACCATCGCGAGCAGCGGTGTCGCGATACGATAAACCGCAATCGCGATAGGCTACAATCCGACCTTTATCAAAGTCGGAAACGTGATGGTACGCATTTCTCCTCCTTACACGAGGCATCACAACAACGTTTCACCAGGCAACGCCGTTCAACTGCTGTTTGTGTAAGAGAAATCGGTTGGAAACTTTTCTCATGCCTGCACGTTGTAGGTGACGCCACCAGCGCCAACCTTTTGTGAATGCTCTGAAAAGCTAGTCATTTGCATATCACAGCATCTTCTTCCTATCGGTTAAATTTCGCGTCTGTAGCACGTAATCTTCGTGGTGTAGCAATTTTAATGGCCAGTAGTGTATTATTCGACGATGTTAGCAGGAATGGGTGAACCATGGCTGATCACAGCGGTAAGGAAGTAGCGGTCGATATGGGGAAAAAAAGAAAATAACAGAACGCGATGTCCGAGCAGTCGTCAGTGAGCCACGCAGTGCCCCAGATTTGTCATCGTCGTCGATCCGAAGTGCAACTGATGCTGCAATGGCCGCGAAGACCATTAATAGGCGGCACATGGGAACAGGGTAAGCTCACGACGACTCTAGTGTCGATTACCATTGACCTCTTTTTCAATGATATCGAGGACATTCGTCCTAGAATGGAGCAGAAATGTCTTCAGTGATGAGAGTCCTGCTTCGATCTGAGCCCCCATGACCAGCGAATGCATGTCTGGAGGAGCCCCAGTTAGCGCTAGGATATCAACCTGACTGTTATTTACAATAATGAACGTCATTTCAGTTCACAGTAAGGTCTATTTGGTAGTCGTCGGAGGCATCCCTACTGCATAGAGGTACGTCGACGATATTTCGTACCCCGTTTTGTTGCCCTCCATGGTGAGCCATCCTGGGCCTACATTTCAGCAAGGTAATGCCCACCCCTCACATGACGGAAGTGTCTCCTGCTTATTTTCGTGCTTGTCAGGGCGCCCACCTTGGCCAACGAGGTCGCCGGATCTCTCCCCCGTTGAGAGCATTTGGAGCGTTATTGGCAGGGCCCTCGAAACAGGATTTGGTCGCCACAGTTGGACAGAATACGGCACGATATCTCTCAGGAGATGCAAAGCCGAATAAATCCATGTACAATGGCCACAGGTGGACCAACGCGTTATTGATTTACCCAATTTGTGAAGCTCATTATGTTGAATAAACCATAAAGTTTGTTCTGAAATTGTACTCATTTGTTCAATTGCGCATTTGCATCTACCGATTTCCGTATCATTAGGAAAATCCATTCGTGGTGCAGCGCAGTTTTTTTCTTAGAGTGTTTTAGTAGAACTGAAAAGAGAGCAACAGGTGATGTCTATAGAGAAATATTAGCTACAGTGACGTAGTGTTCCAATAAGAGACTGCATCTGTTGTCATACAATTATCTCACAGAATCATTCTTGCCTTATTTTCTGTTCTGCTGGTACCACTTGGAGTAAACTTTCTCCCTCGCAAGAGTTAAGCTACGTTAACTGCGGAACTGTCGACACTGATTTCGTTGTTGCCCGAGGGATTTTTTTTTTTACTGTCGGCATCTTTACTCTCAAAGTACGCAATGCTTGGAGAAACAGCGGTTAGCATTCTCTGCTCAAAGAGATTCTGACAAAAGTGAGGGAGAGAGCTTATCATGCTGTTTACCAGTTCAGTAAATGTACGATCTCAGCGCGGCTCCTTTGTGCTGAAATAATGTCTCACACAATAAATGTATGTTAATGTATAGACTGTACCAAAAGATATGATGTTCTCTGTAGAATTACCGAGGAAGGGAATACGTGGAAAACAGTGACCAGAAGAAGATTGATCGAGCTTATGTTTCGACATCAGGGAACGGCTTCCAAATAGCTAGAGGTGCTGTAGAGAGCAGAAGATGCAGTGGAAATTAGACTATACAGAAGAAATGATTTGAAGCGTCGAGTTTGTAAGTGCTACCCTGAGATGAAGAGTTTGGTACTGAAGAAGACATCTTGGCGGGAGCAAGGAACCCTGTCATTCCCCCCTCCTCTCCCCATCCCATACCGTTACCAAGAAAATGGTGTAAAAACGGCAGCCAACGTGTAAGCTTCCACCTGTCACTTCAGGAAGAATGTGAAACGTCATCAAATCCAGCCTTTACTTTGGAAAATATGTATTATTTTGTAAAATGAACAACATATCCCTTCTGTTCACAAAGCTTGCATCATCCGGGACTGGTTTTGCGCTCTCGAGGTTGACTTGCCGTGTCTCCCCTGCCCTCCACATTCGCCACATCTCAACACGTTGAGCCTTTGTGTACTTCGAAGAGACGGGTGTTTAATCGCTATCCACCTCCATCATTGTTACCTCAACTTTCCGACATTTTACAGGACGAATGGTATAAGATTCCTTTGAAAACTACATAAGTACATGTACGAATACATTCCGAGTGGACTGGAAGCTGTTTTGGACGCCAACGGGTTTCACACACCGTATTAGGCAAGGTAATGTCTTGCGTTTTTGGTGTTTCCTGATTTTTGTTCGTTCCCCGTATTCGTGAAGAACAGTTGATGGAAGTTTACTATTGACATTCATTGAATCATCTAGTAACATCCTTTAGTGTCTTACACATGGTGCAGACGAGACGTGAGGCGCAGGCGACTTTACTACCTGATGCAATTTCTCGGTTTTAGCAAAGAGCACAGTACAGTAATGGAGTAGAATCAATCCCAAACAGCAATCTTAAAAGTTTTTTTGGTATGGTTGCAAAGTCACTCTCAGCTGCGAACCCACTAATCCATGCTCGGTTGCTCCTTTACAAGGTTAAGATCACTGAACTGGATTAGGCACACCAAATGATGTCAGCGTTAATGTGGACTGCATTCGGAAGGCATCCTTGGGTTTCCAGAATAAAGCCATCAAAACTGCTTTAGTAATTTATTCAATTAACGAATTAATAAAACAGAAGGGTTACCGATAGGGCACTAGAGGCAAAAGAGCCAGAATATCTATTCAAGAACAAACCACAAGGAAAACGAGCTTCCGGAAGGCTACGGAAGATAGTACTACACTACTGGCCATTAGCCGGCCGCGGTGGCCTAGCGGTTCTAGGTGCGCAGTCCGGAACCGCGCGACTGCTACGGTCACAGGTTCGAATCCTGCCTCGGGCATGGATGTGTTTGCTTTCCTTAGGTTAGTTAGGTTTAAGTAGTTCTAAGTTCTAGGGGACTGATGACCACAGTAGTTAAGTGCCATAGTGCTCAGAGCCATTTGAACGATTTGAACTGGCCATTAAAATTGCTGCAAGCAATCCAGATGATAAACGGGTATTCATTGGACGAATATATTATCCTAGAGCTGACATGTGATTACATTTTCACGCAATTTGGGTGCATATATCCTGAGAAATGCACCCAGAACAACCACCTCTGGCCGTAATAACGACCTTGATACGCCTGGGCATTGAGTCAAACGGAGCTTGGATGGCGTGTACAGGTACAGCTGCCCATGCAGCTTCAACACGATACCACAGTTCATCAAGAGTAGTGACTGGCGTATTGTGACGAGCCAGTTGCTCGGCCACCATTGACCAGATGTTTCCAGTTGCTGAGAGATCTGGAGAATGTGCTGGCCAGGGCAGAAGTCGAACATTTTCTGTATCCAGAAAGGCCCGTACAGGACCTGCAACATGCGGTAGTGCATTATCCTGTTGAAACGTAGGGCTTCGCAAGGATCGAATGAAGGGCAGAACCACGGGTCGTAACACATCTGAAATGTAACGTACACTGTTCAAAGTGCCGTCAATGCGAACAAGAGGTGACCGAGACGTGTAACCAATGGCACCTCATACCATCACGCCGGGTGATACGCTAGTATGGCGATGACGAATACGCGCTTCCAATGTGCGTTCAGCGCGATGTCGCCAGTCACGGATGCGACCGTCATGATGCTGTAAACAGAACCTGGATTCATCCGAAAATATGACGTTTTGCCATTCGTGCATCCAGGTTCGTCGTTGAGTGTACCACCGTAAGCGCTCCTGTCTGTGAAGCAGCGTCTAGGTTAACCACAGCCATGGTCTCCGAGCTGATAGTCCATTTTGCTGCAAACTTCGTCGAACTGTTGGTGCCGATGGTTGTCTTGCAAACGTCCCCATCTGTTGATTCAGGGATCAAACGTGGCCGCAAGATCCGTTACAACAATGCGGATAAGATGGCTGTCATCTCGACTGCTAGTGATAAGAGGCCGTTGGGATCCTCCACGGCGTTCCGTATTACCCTCCTAAACCCGACGATTCCATGTTCTGCTAACTGGCATTGGCTCAAATGGTTCAAATGGCTCTGAGCACTATGGGACTCTGCTGCTGAGGTCATAAGTCCCCTAGAACTTAGAAGTACTTAAACCTAACTAACCTAAGGACAACACACACATCCATGCCCGAGGCAGGATTCGAACCTGCGACCGTAGCGGTCGCGCGGTTCCAGACTGTAGCGCCAGAACCGCTCGGCCACCAGCGGCCGGCAACTGTCATTGGATCTCGACCAACGCGAGCAGCAAAGTCGCGATACGATAAACCGCAATCGCGTTAGGCTACAATCCGACCTTTATCAAAGTCGGAAACTTGATGGTACGCATTTCTCTTCCTTACACGAGGCACCACAACAACGTTTCAGCCGTCAACGCCGTTCAACTGCTGTTTGTGTATGAGAAATCGGTTGGAAACTTTCCTCATGTCAGCACGTTGGAGGTGTCGCCACCGGTGCCAACCTTGTGTGAATGCTATGAAAAACTAATAATTTGCATATCATAGCATCTGCTTCCTTTCGGTTAAATTTCGCGTCTGTAGCACGTCATCTTCGTGGTGTAGAAATTTTAATGGCCAGTAGTGCACATATCGCAACTGGTGAGGTCCTGGTTGTTGCATGTGAAGAGGAGCAGAAGATATAAATACAGACTACATGGGTGATACTTGCTCTCATGGAATGTGATTCTAGATGGATCATTGTTTCCCACCTCGACAGGGCACCATCATTCTGCTGCTCACGCCGGAGTATACAGGATGAATCACCTAAAACCTGCACCGCAAATGTGCGGAAAGAGAAAGTGCTATTCATGTGCTATTTTCACAGAATGTGTTGGTAGTCAGGGGCTCGTATTGTTAGCCTGCCAACAGATTGTAATAAAACTCAGATAGTATATTTTTTGTACAAACATACATTTTTAAATGGCCCAGTGCCTATTGACATCAAAAATCTAAAAGTAGTGTAGTATAGTATGTCAGTGATGCTATTTCAGGGTTCTAGTGCTAGTTGTTTGGGAGATACCGTATTCTGAAAAGATCCCACACCGACACTTGTACAATAGCTGTCGTAACATACAGGTACACTAAAGAACAGCACAAGCGCATGCATTACCCATGTGGATGCTGACCAGTAACGAGACAGTAGACCACCACAGGCTGTGTTCAAAATGACCACCGTTAGCGTCAGTACACGTGTCCACTCTGGTATGGAACGACTGTTGCACACGTACTAGCATTTCAGCAGAGATGTCCTGCAAGGTTGCAGTAATACGTCGTTGCGTATCATCGATTGTAGTTGGTATGTCCTCGTAGAGAGCGTCTGTCAGCTTTCCCCACAGAAAAAAAGATATCAGGCGTTAAATCCCAGGAACAGGCCGGCCAAGGTACAGTAATTTGGAAACAGTTCTGGCAGATTAAAACTGTGTGACGGACCGAGACTAAACTTGGGACCTTTGCCTTTCGCGGGCAAGTGCTCCACAAAGATACCCAAGCAGCCCCGAAAGGCAAAGGTCCATACTTCGAGTCTCAGTCCGGCATACAGTTTTAATTTGCCAGGATGTGTCATATTAGATCACTCCGCTGCAGAGTGAAAAATTCATTCTGAAAATTTGGAAACAATGTGTAATGGCATGCTGTAGCACTTCGTGTACTATGGGCTGGACAGTAATCATGTTGGTTCCACAGGTTCCTCCTAGTCTGCAGAGGAATGTCTCTTATAGCATCCATGGAAGGAGGTCTAATAGGAGGCTGTGATGCTTGTCTCATTTCGGTGATCGGTCTATGAAAAACGAGCATACGACGTGATGATTTACTATATCAAACCACACGTTCACACACTATGGACACTGACGTTCCACCTGATGAAGTCAAATGGGCTTTTCAACTGACCTGTAGTGCATGGCCGGCCGGTGTGGCCGTGCGGTTAAAGGCGCTTCAGTCTGGAACCGCGTGACCGCTCCGGTCGCAGGTTCGAATCCTGCCTCGGGCATGGATGTGTGTGATGTCCTTAGGTTAGTTAGGTTTAAGTAGTTCTAAGTTCTAGGGGACTGATGACCACAGATGTTAAGTCCCATAGTGCTCAGCGCCATTTGAACCATTTGTAGTGCATGTGCCGGCGATTTACCTCGACATGGTTGCTAAAAGAGGCTTTATCGCCAAACAACGTAATACATCTGGAGTATACTGTCTTAATGTCCAGTACAGAAGTTAACACGACTCTTCTGATCGTTTCCATGCAGCTATGGAAGGAGAGAGATGTGACAGGAATGGAATCTATATCGATGGAGAATACGTAGTACATTTGCCTGACTCATGCCACATTCTTGTGCGATTGCACTTCGTCCTCAGGCCACAAGTTGCCCATCGGGACCATCCGACCGCCGTGTCATCCTCATTCGAGGATGCGGATAGGAGGGGCGTATGGTCAGCATACTGCTCTACCGGTCGTTATGATGGTTTTCTTTGACCGGAGCCGCTACTATTCGGTCTAGTAGCTCCTGAGTTGGCATCGTGAGGCTGAGTGCACCCAGAAAAATGGCAACAGCGCATGGCGGGATGGTCACCCATCCAAGTGCCGGCGACGCCCGACTGCGCTTACGTTCGGTGATCTGACGTGCACCGGTGCATCCACTGCGGCAAGGCCGTTATCTTGTGCGATTGCGCGGAAGCTAACGTGCGGATCAACTGCAACAGCAGCAAGAAGTTAATTTCACCGCCTCCCGTTGTCACGTGTTTCCTTCTGTTACCTTGTCCAGGTATCACACTGCCACTTTCATGTAACTGATTGATGAGTTTGACAAAGAATTGCCGAGATGATTGACGTCTATTGGGATATCTTGCCGCATACTCCGTACAAGAACGAACTGCTTTCTACCTACACTCTCCATGCTCCATGAGCATGTCGACTTTTTCTGCTTTTGTAAATCCCATTGTCCACTCACGACCTACTGCTTCGACTGACACACTAACTGACTAGTAAATCGCAATGCACTCAAGGAAGACGCAAGCAAACTGTAAGCAGACATAACAACATCATACCTAGAAACTACGCAAGCTGAATGGCACAAATAATTGTCGGTGTGGGAGCTTTTCAAAATACGACATGTCGTAAATGACTCGCACTAGAATCCTGCAAAAACCGTCACTTACATTCTACGTTATCCTACTCTTAGTTAGTTAATGTCAATAGACAATGTTCCACTCAAAAAAAGTGTATGCGAGCACAAAAAATACACTTCGTAAGTATTATTACAATCTGTTGAGTGGCTACCAATACGAGCCTGTGACTACCAGTCCATTCTGTAAAAACCTTACGTCAATAGCACTTTCCATTTCCACAATATCCGCGGTGCAAGCTTTAGGTGAATCCCTCTCTATAACGTAGCATATAAAGTAGCTGTTCGTCACGTCAAATCGGATCACAATGGCAGGGTAACAAACCAGTGGACTATACAGCTCCCTGTGTATGTTACAAACTTTTCGTTTCAACGTTACTGTTAGCACCTGTTTGTAACAGTAAAGAACTACAATCACTCCCACCCAACAGTCTTAAAATTGTTTCTGCTACGGTCCGTGCCCCCCCCCCCCCCCCACCATGAACCATGGATCTTGCCGTTGGTGGGGAGGCTTGCGTGCCTCAGCGATACAGATGGCCGTACCGTAGGTGCAACCACAACGGAGGGGTATCTGTTGAGAGGCCAGACAAACATGTGGTTCCTGAAGAGGGGCAGCAGCCTTTTCAGTAGTTGCAGGGGCAACAGTCTGGATGATTGACTGATCGGGCCTTGTAACATTAACCAAAACGGCCTTGCTGTGCTGGTACTGCGAACGGCTGAAAGCAAGGGGAAGCTACAGCCGTAATTTTTCCCGAGGACATGCAGCTTTACTGTATGATTAAATGATGATGGCGTCCTCTTGGGTAAAATATTCCGGAGGTAAAATAGTCCCCCATTCGGATCTCCGGCCGGGGACTACTCAAGAGGACGTCGTTATCAGGAGAAAGAAAACTGGCATTCTACGGATCGGAGCGTGGAATGTCAGATCCCTTAATCGGGCAGGTAGGTTAGAAAATTTAAAAAGAGAAATGGATAGGTTAAAGTTAGATATAGTGGGAATTAGTGAAGTTCGGTGGCAGGAGGAACAAGACTTTTGGTCAGGTGATTACAGGGTTATAAATACAAAATCAAATAGGGGTAATGCAGGAGTAGGTTTAATAATTAATAAAAAATAGGAGTGCGGGTTAGCTACTACAAACAGCAGAGTGAACGCATTATTGTGGCCAAAACAGACACGAAGACCATACATACTACAGTAGTACAAGTCCATATGCCTACTAGCTCTGCACATGATGAAGAAATTGATGAAATGTATGACGAGATAAAAGAAATTATTCAGGTAGTGAAGGGAGACGAAAATTTAATAGTCATGGGTTACTGGAATTCTAGAGTAGGAAAAGAGAGAGAAGGAAACATAGTGGGTAAATATGGTCTGGGGGAGAGAAATGAAAGAGGAAGCCGTCTGGTAGAATTTTGCACAGAGTATAAATTAATCATAGCTAACACTTGGTTCAAGAATCATAAAAGAAGGTTGTATACACGGAAGAATCCAGGAGATACTAGAAGTTATCAGATAGATTATATAATGGTAAGACAGAGATTTAGGAACCAGGTTTTAAATTGTAAGACATTTCCAGGGCAGATGTGGACTCTGACCACAATATATTGGTTATGAACTGTAGATTAAAACAGAAGGAACTGCAAAAAGGTGGGAATTTAAGGAGATGGGTCCTGGATAAACTGAAAGAACCAGAGGTTGTACAGACTTTCAGGGAGAGCATAAAGGAACCATTGACAGGAATGGGGGAAAGAAATACAGTAGAAGAAGAATGGGTAGCTCTGAGGGATGAAGTAGTGAAAGCAGCAGAGGATGAAGTAGGTAAAAAGACGAGGGCTAGTAGAAATCCTTGGGTAATAGAAGAAATATTGAATTTAATTGATGAAAGGAGAAAATATAAAAATGCAGTAAATGAAGAAGGCAAAAGGGAATACAAACGTCTCAAAAATGAGATCGACAGAAAGTGCAAAATGGCTAAGCAGGGATGGCTAGAGGACAAATGTAACGATGTAGAGGCTTGTCTCACTAGGGCTAAGATAGATACTGCCTACAGGAAAATTAAAGAGACCTTTGGAGAGAAGAGAACCACTTGTATGAATATCAAGAGCTCTGATGGCAGCCTAGTTCTAAGCAAAGAAAGGAAGGCAGAAAGGTGAAAGGAGTATATAGAGGGTTTATACAAGGGCGATGTAATTGAGGACAATATTATGGAAATGGAAGAGGATGCAGATGAAGATGAACTGGGAGATAAGATACTGCGTGAAGAGTTTGACAGAGCACTGAAAGACCTGAGTCGAAACAAGGCCCCGGGAGTAGACAACATTCCATTGAAACTACTGACGGCCTTGGGAGAGCCAGTCCTGACAAAACTCTACCATCTGGTGAGCAAGATGCATGAGACAGGGGAAATACCCTCAGACTTCAAGAAGAATATAATAATTCCAATACCAAAGAAAGCAGATGTTGACAGATGTGAAAATTACTGAACTATCAGTTTAATAAGTCACAGCTGCAAAATACTAACACGAATTCTTTACAGACGAATGGAAAAACTGGTAGAAGCCGACCTCGGGGAAGATCAGTTTGGATTCCGTAGAAATGTTGGAACACGTGAGGCAATACTTACCTTACGACCTATCTTAGAAGAAAGATTAAGAATAGGCAAACCTACGTTTCTAGCATTTGTAGACTTAGAGAAAGCATTTGACAACGTTAACTGGAATACTCTCTTTCAAATTCTGAAGGTGGCAGGGGTAAAATACAGGGAGCGAAAGGCTATTTACAATTCGTACAGAAACCAGATGGCAGTTATAAGAGTCGAGTTGCATGAAAGGGAAGCAGTGGTTGGGAAAGGAGTGAGACAGGGTTGTAGCCTCTCCCCGATGTTATTAAATTTGTATATTGAGCAAGCAGTAAAGGAAACAAAAGAAAAATTCGGAGTAGGTATTAAAATCCATGGAGAAGAAGTGAAAACTTTGAGGTTCGCCGATGACATTGTAATTCTGTCAGAGACAGCAAAGGACTTGAAAGAGCAGTTGAACGGAATGGACAGTGTCTTGAAAGGAGGATATAAGATGAACATCAACAAAAGCAAAACGAGGATAATGGAATGTAGTCAAATTAAATCGTGTGATGCTGAGGGGATTAGATTAGGAAATGAGACACTTAAAGTAGTAAAGGAGTTTTGCTGTTTAGAGAGTGAAATAACTGATGATGGTCGAAGTAGAGAGGATATAAAATGTAGACTGGCAATGGCAAGGAAATCGTTTCTGAAGAAGAGAAATTTGTTAACATCGAGTATAGATTTAAGTGTCAGGAAGTCGTTTCTGAAAGTATTTGTATGGAGTGTAGCCATGTATCGAAGTGAAACATGGACGATAACCAGTTTGGACAAGAAGAGAATAGAAGCTTTCGAAATGTGGTGCTACAGAAGAATGCTGAAGATAAGGTGGGTAGATCACGTAACTAATGAGGAGGTATTGAATAGGATTGGGGAGAAGAGAAGTTTGTGGCACAACTTGACTAGAAGAAGGGATCGGTTGGTAGGACATGTTTGAGGCATCAAGGGATCACAAATTTAGCATTGGATGGCAGCGTGGAGGGTAAAAATCGTAGAGGGAGACCAAGAGGTCAATACACTAAGCAGATTCAGAAGGATGTAGGTTGCAGTAGGTACTGGGAGATGAAGAAGCTTGCACAGGATAGAGTAGCATGGAGAGCTGGATCAAACCAGTCTCAGGACTGAAGACCACAACAACAACACGGTCCGTGCCATCTTCCTCCCTCCTGGGCGGAAGCCACTGAAGTGGATTCTATGACACGCAAGAAAGTTTGCAATCTGAGGGATGAGATTCGGAACGATGGTATCAGTGGTGCTAGAGGAATTTTTTTGCAAGTACTTAACAAAACAAAGGAGAGAACGCTTGCTAGTGTCACGTGGAAAAAAAGAAAGGTTGTTTGTATCCAGCACCGAAAAAAAAATTATTCTATTTACGACAACGCTTAATTTTAGAAACCGTAAAACGCACCTTACATTTATCGTAAATTTTTCTCTGCATTTCTGGTTCATTTACTACCTCTTGTGACTGTTTATCACCCCACATTCAATGTTTGCGTTGAAATCAGTTGTGTGCCAGAGACCATTTACGCAGATTCGGTTTTTATGCCAAACGAAAATCCGAGAGCCAGTGCCTCGTCCAGTAAATTAAGTCACAAAATCAGGAAATGTATTCGCAAATTGCGAGTGCGGGACCACCACAGCTATACTGTTCACTAGAAACAAATGAAAATTGGTGTGGGACTGGGAATATAACACGGATTTCCTGCGTTACGCGGGCGGTGGCCTTAACGGTTCTGCTACCCAAGCATTCACAGTCGCAAACTTTCATATGTGTCGGTGTCTGCGTCCCATAGTGCTCGCACACTGATGAGATTCCCACTCAGGGAATGGCTTTTTAAATCTTCTCGTCAGATGCTTTGGTTTTGGTATAAAATACATCAGTGCAGTGTCTGTATCCGACAGTGTCTCTAAAGTTACATGCAATTTTCCTTTGGACATGTATGCATATCTAAAGGAAAATTTCATTGCACTTTACAGACACTGTCAAAAACAGATGTTACACTAATGTATTCAACTACGAACTCAGAACAATAACCCTCCTCAAAGAGTCTACTGATCTGTAATTCTTCACTTCAAAAAAGAACTGTTACTAATACCTAGATTTTTGAGTTCAGAAATTACGTGTTTCATTTGTTATTTCATAGTACTGCAGTCGTAGTGCTATAAACTAATGGAAATCATAAAGTAAATACTTCTGACGATCCTTACTGTCATCATTATCAACCTGACCCACCTTAGTGCAAGGGAAACTGCAACTTTATGTAAAATTGTCTGCTCAAATACTACAATAAAAGAAGTAGATACTGATAAGTTGAGAGGAACAGAAATAAATCATAACCTTAACAGAATAGTACGATTGCCGGCCGTGGTGGCCAAGCGGTTCTAGGCGCTACAGTCCGGAATCGCGCGACTGCTACGGTCGCAGGTTCGAATCCTGCCTCGGGCATGGATGTATGTGATGTCCTTAGGTTGGTTAGGTTTAAGTAGTTCCAAGTTCTAGGGGACTGATCACCTCACAAGTTAAGTCCCATAGTGCTCAGAGCTATTTGAAACATTTGAAAAATACAATTCCTAAAATTAATGATGCGCCTTACTTCAGCTACATTATAGGTAATTTTTGCCTAGAGAAAATATTTTGTTCTTCGTATTTCTATTTATCAGGAAAAATTATTTTAAAAGGTTAATATTTTTGCAATACAGTATAATAACAGTTATATCTTAAGTTGATTCTAGAACTACTTGCTCAGACCTTTTCCGAAAATTTGGTATTTTGACAATTGTTGTTCACAACTTTCATTAATTAATCTTCCTTGTTGTTACCGATAATTCTTTTCTCAAATAAAAGTACAGAACCAAGTATATACAGAGACCAAGAGCAGCCCTTACAGAAAGCACTTCAGAGCATTAACAGTAGTACAAAATGGGAATGAGACACATTGGGACGTTTGTATTGAAGAATCCACCAGAGAATGTGCGATGTATTAAGTGCTGTGATGGAGTTGAAGACTCCTCTCTTTAGAATCAGTCTGATCCAGTGAAGAATGTTTCTTGTAATACTTGGAATCAAATTATCAA
This sequence comes from Schistocerca nitens, assembly GCF_023898315.1. Taxonomy (NCBI): domain Eukaryota; kingdom Metazoa; phylum Arthropoda; class Insecta; order Orthoptera; family Acrididae; genus Schistocerca; species Schistocerca nitens. Next base: position 89,731,140 of record NC_064622.1, on the reverse strand, counting down.
TGTAATACAACAGTGTTGGAAGTTACATTCGTGTTTCGTGTTGCCTGTTGCCTGTGTAATCACTATTTCGCCAAAATATGGAACTGAAATGAATCTGAAGTTATACTTTTCTCAACTGGAATGTTGTATTATAGAGTATTAGAAATCTATTATGTCATTCTTTCTCACAAGCTCATACTTGTAGAACATCACAAACCACACATGTAAAATAGTTAAGCCCAAAAGAGATCAATGATGTTGCTAGCTCTGATCAATTCAAAAGAATGAAGCACGCATCTGACAGTATGTAACCCCGTAAAAATTAAAGAACGATCATGAGCGGGTTACTGACTACTACCAAAATTCTTTTTCTTTTGTGAACATATTGCAGTGTGCAAACGAAACCTCATTACTCCAGGGCCTACCGTGCGTATTTCGATTTGTAATCACTGCAGCTGCAGCACACTCACCAGCGACCGCCAGCTGAATCAAGTTTTAGTGCTGTGCAAATGTGTGTCTAATGGGGTGTGCGATGGACACATCAAAAAATGGTTCAAATGGCTCTGAGCACTATGCGACTTAACATCAGATGTCATAAGTCCCCTATAACTTAGAACTACTTAAACCTAACTAACCTAAGGACATAACACACACCCGACCGAAGTGGCTAACGGTTCTAGGCGCTACAGTCTGGAAGCGCGCGACCACTACGGTCGCAGGTTCAATTCATGCCTCGGGCACGAATGTGTGTGATGTCCTTAGATTAGTTAGGTTTAAGTAGTTCTAAGTTCTAGGGGACTGATGACCTCAGAAGTTAAGTCTCTTAGTGCTCAGAGCCACATAACACACATACATGCCCGAGGCACGATACGAACCTGCGACCGTAGCAATCGTGCGGTTTCGGCCTGAAGCGCCTAGAACCGCTCGGCCACCGCGGCCGGCGGTAGACACTTCAGTCCATGCTGCAGCCTCATGTGTCATAGTGTCTCAAAATGAAGTCAGTTTCACACTTTGTTAACCGAATAAAGAAGCGAGACATAGACCCTTTTAAAATAGTTGGAAAGTGAGAAATTTTACGTCTGAATGATAAGCAGTATTTCCAAGGAAGTACCACATAAATTAAAAAAAAAATCACTAATTCAGATTGTGAATGGCTGAGCTAGTTGGTCGCGCGCTGCTCTTCCAGTCAACATATGCTCTAAGATTGGAAAAGGGCACAGGTCATCTTCGTTTTCAAGAAGGACGTCGAACAGGTGTTCGGAACTATAGTCCTACATCTCTAACGTCGATCAATTGTAGAATTTGGAACACGTATTATGTTCGAGTACATTGACTTTTCTGGAGACTAGAAATCTACTCTGTAGGCATTAGCATGGGTTTCGAAAAAGACGATCATGTGAAACATAGCTCGCGCTAATCGTCCACAAGACTCACAGGGTTCCCACGTAGTTCCGTGCTCCTTGACATCCGCAAGTTCCCCAGAGTCGTGTAATGAACAAAGTAAGAGCATATGGACTATCAGACCAATTGTGTAATTGGATTGAATAGCTCCTAGATAACAGAAAGCAGCATGTCATTCTCATTGGAGAGAAGTCTTCCGAAGTAAGAGTGATTTCAAGTGTGCCGCAGGGGAGTGTCTTAGGACAGTTTCTATTCACAATATATACAAATGACCTTGTAGATAACATCGGAAGTTCACTGTGGCTTTTTGCGGATGATGCTGTAGTATATCAAGAGTTTGTAACATTGGAAAATTGTACTGAAATGCAGAAGGATCTGCAACGAATTGACACATGGTGCAGGGAATGGCAATTGAATCTCAATGTAGACAAGTGTAATGTGCTGCGAATACATAGAAAGAAAGATCCTTTATCATTTAGCTACAATATAGCAGGTCATCAACTGGAAGCAGATAATTCATAAATTATCTGGGAGTAGGCATTAGGAGTGATTTAATATGGAATGATCATATAAAATTAATCGTCGGTAGAGCAGATGCCAGACTGAGATTCATTGGAAGAATCCTAAGGAATTGCAGTCCGAAAACAAAGGAATTGGGTTACAGTACACTTGTTCGCCCACAGCTTGAATACTGCTCACCGGTGTGGGATCCGTACCAGATAGGGTTGATAGAAGAGATAGAGAATGTCCAACGGAGAGCAGCGCGCTTCGTTACAGGATCATTTAGTAATCGCGAAAGCGTTACGGAGATGACAGATAACCTCCAGTGGAAGACTGCAGGAGAGACGCTCAGTGGCTCGGTACGGGCTTTTGTTGAAGTTTCGAGAACATACCTTCACCGAGGAGTCAGGCAGTGTATTGCTACCTCCTACGTATATCTCGCGAAGAGACCATGAGGATAAAATCAGAGAGATTATATCCCACGCAGAGGAATACCGGCAATCTTTCTTTCCACGAACAATACGAGACTGGAGTAGGAGGAGGAACCGGTAGAGGTACTGAAAGTACCCTCCGCCACAGGCCGTCAGGTAGCTTGCGGAGTATTGATGTAGATTTAGATGTAAGCACTGGAAAATTAAAAAGCCTTTCATCTGAAGCGGTATTTTCAATTTCTGCTATTCTGAAACAGAGCATCTATTCTACGTAATACAGTTCGTGTCCAACAGGTCTCAAATGCGCAAGCCGACTGGACAAAGGCTGAATGTAACGCTACCTACAAGTCATGGGACGAACGAAATACGATCTCACGACCTGTCTTCTTCTTCAAAACTTTTAGAGCAGGTACTGGGAACATAATGTGAATACACCGAAAGTATGAATACGAAATGCAGTACCCATACATTGGAGTCAAAGGCCACGTAATCCAGGTAAACCGGTTAGAATAATATAAGACACGTGACGCATCTTTATACAGTAATACGTAACATAAGATGATATAAGCAATGACTTTACAGTGCCTGTCATTAATCAGGAGTTGAAATGTTGTAAAGTTTAACTGTTGATTCGTCTAAAAGCTGCGATGCTTTCAGAACGAAAACAACATTTAGAAATTGCGAAATCATTGACTTTAAGGAATAAATAAAAAACAATTAATGAAAGCAGAGGAGATTCATAAACACGACAGTTGAAAAGATAGGCTTTTAAACTCCTCTATGCTGCACTGGAACGATCTCACCAAACCAACTGGGGCTCCGCATCTGCGACGAATCTCGCTCACTGCCTACCGTCCCGCGCACGAATGTGACGGTATGATTCTACTTTCACCCGTCCGAAAACAGTATTACTAATGTCCAGCTTGACACAGTCAACTCATTTAACTATCTGGGCGTAACGTTGCAAAGCGATATGAGGTGGAACGAGCATGTGCAAACTGTGGTTGGAAGGCAAATGGTCGACTTCGGTTTATTGAGAGAATTTTAGGAGAGAGTGGTTCACCTGCAGAGGAGACCGCATATAGGACGCTGGTGCTACCTGTTCTTGAGTAGGTCTCGAGTGTTTGGGATTTGTACCTGGTCGGATTGAAGGAAGACATAGAAGCAATTGAGAAGAGGGGTGCTGGATTTGTTATCGGTAGGTTCGAACTAAACTTAGGTGTTACGGGGATGCTTCGGGAACTCAAGTGGTAATCCCTGGAGGGGAGGCAGTGTTCCTTTCGTGAAACAATACTGAAAAAAATTTAGAGAACCGGCATTTGAAGCTTCTGCCGAACGATTCTACTCCCACCAACATACATCACGTGCAAGTACCACGAAGATAAGATACGAGAAATTACGACTCATACGGGGGCGTCCAGACAGTCGTTACTCCCCCGCTCTATTTGCGAGTGGAACAGAAGGAGGAATGACAAGTAGTGATACAGCGTACCCTCCACTATGCACCGTACGGTGGCTTGCGGAGTACTATGTGGATGTAGATGTGATGTAGACATTGTTGTGGTTGTTGTAGTCTTCAGTCCTGACACTGGTTTGACGCAGCTCTACATGCTACTCCATCCTATGTAAGCTTCTTCATCTCCCAGTACCTACTGCAACCTACATCCTTCTGACAAGGGAACCTCCCCATCGCAACACCCTCAGATTTAGTTATAAGTTGGCACAGTGGACAGGCCTTGAAAAACTGAACACTGATCAATCGAGAAAACAGGAAGAAGTTGTGTGGAACTACGAAACAAATTAGCAAAACATACAAACTGAGTAGTTCATGCGCAAGATAGGCAACATCAAGGTTACTTTGCGCTCAGGAGCGCCGTGGTCCCGTGTATAGCGTGAGCAGGTTCGGAACAAGATGTCCTTGGTTCAAGCCTTCCCTCGAGTGAAAGTTTAATTTTCTATTTTCAGACAATTATTATCGGTCCGTCCGTCCGTCCGATGTGATGTAACTGCGCCGTAGTATGGGGACGTTGTATGAAAACGTTAAAAACATATGTTTTGACAGAGCACAGGGAAAACTGTGCGACTGGGAAACTGTTGCATTCAATTGTTGCAGTTTATGTGACAAAACTCTTATGTTTTCATGACTTTGTTGGGAGTGATTATCACATCCACAAGAAAACCTAAATCGGGCAAGGTAGAAGAATCTTTTTACCCATTCGCCAAGTGTAGAAGTTAGGTGGGTCGACAACATATTCCTGTCATGTGACGCACATGCCATGACCAGTGTCGTATAGCATATATTAGACGTGTTTTCCTGTGGAGGAATCGGTTGACCTATGACCTTGCGATCAAATGATTTCGGTTCCCATTGGAGAGGCACGTCCTTTCGCCTACTAATCGCATGGTTTTGCGGTGCGGTCTCAAAACAGACACACTAAACTTATTACAGTGAACAGAGACGTCAATGAACGAACGGACAGATCGTAACTTTGTGAAAATAAAAAAGTATGCTTCTCACTCGAGGGAAGACTTGAACCAAGGACTTCTTGTTCCACAGCTGCTCACGCTAACCACGGGACCACGGCGCTCCTGAGCTTACACAGTCCTTGATGTTGCCTATCTTGCGCATGGACTACGCAGTTTGTATATTTTGCTTATTTTTGTCATAGTTCCGCACAACTTCTTCCTGTTTTCTCTACTGATCTGTGTTCAGTTTTTCAACTTATAACTAAACCTGAGGGGGGTGCGATGGGAAGGTTCCCTTGTGAATATGTTTTGTGTATTCATCTCTTGGTCTCCCTCTACAATTTTTACCCTCCACGCTGCCCTATAATAGTAAATTGGTGATCCCTTGATGCCTCAGAACAAGCCCCACCAACCAATCCCTTCTCCTAGTCAAGTTGTGCCACAAACTCCTCTTCTCCCCAATTCTTTTCAATGCCTCCTCATTAGTTATGTGATCTACCCATCTAATATTCAGCATTCTTCTGTAGCACCACATTTCGAAAGCTTCTATTCTCTTCTTGTCTAAACTATTTATCATCCACTTTTCACTTCCATACATGGCTACACTCCATACAAATACTTTCAGAAACCACTTCCTGACACTTAAATCTATACTGGATGATAACGAATTTCTCTTCTTCAGAAACGCTATCCTTCCCATTGCCAGTCTACATTTTATATCCTCTCTACTTCGACCATCATCAGTTATTTTGTTCCCCAAATAGCAAAACTAATTTACTACTTTAAGCCTCTCATTTGCTAATCTAATTCCCGCAGCATCACCCGATTTAATTCGACAACATTCCATCATCCTCGTTTTGCTTCTGTTGATGTTCATCTTATATCTTCCTTTCAAGAGACTGTCCATTCCCTTCAGCTGCTCTTCCAGGTCCTTTGGTGTCTCTGACAGAATTACAATGTCATCGGCGAGCCTCAAAGTTTTTATTTCTTCTCCATGGATTTTAATTCCTACTCCGAATTTTTCTTTTGTTTCCGTCACTGCTTGCTCAATATACAGGTTGAATAACATCGGGGAGAGGCTACAACCCTGTCTCACTCCCTTCCTAACCACTGCTTCCCTTTCATGTCACTCGACTCTTATAACTGCCATCTGGTTTCTGTACAAATTGTAAATAACCTTTCGCTCCCTGTATTTTACCCCTGCCACCTTGAGAATGGTGACATAAAAAGAATATTAACTTAGCTGATACATGGGCCACAATTTGCTGTTAAAATGTTATATGTAAAACCTAATAATTCACACATTCGCTCAGAAACTGACTACAAGAAAGTATGTTGACTCAGCGCGCGTGGATGAGCGGCTAAGACGTAGGTGGGCGTGTATGCAGGTTTCCATTTCTTTAAAATCACCCAACGCGGCCAAACACACAGCGACGCACGCTCATTGGGTTGAACACTGCAACTACAGCAACTTTCAGTAGCAATACCGTTATCCTTGCTATAATAGTCTTTTAGGCCAGTAGGCCTGTGATTCCTTTGAGAATAACTGTTTAAATAATAGAGTACTCGAATAACAGAATAAATACTCTTAATTTTTGACACAGCAGAATTAATTAAATGGCTTTATTAATAACTTGATTATTTCTTGGCATCATGTGGACCGTGAAAAATTAATCTTGCATGCACGAATATCGCTACTCGTTTCTCCTTTATTTTCCTTTTGTCCAATTTTAACAAACCAGCTGTGCTGCTGGCGAATTGTTCCTGTCGCGTGAAATTAACGTGTGAATTAAAACCCACTGAGCCTAAATTGAAATCGTCCAATTGATGAAATGATAATGCAAAAAAAGTGCTAAATCTGAGAATAATTTGGGGTGTGGTAGCAGAATTTTATTACTGTTGAGATGTTTTTCACAGTGCAATAGAAAAACTGCATGCTGACGGTATCATAGTATTTACGACAAACAGATGAAATAATTTAACGTGGCCTCTTTTTCTTAATAAAGAACATTAAGACGAATTTTTGCTTTCAGTTTAAATATTTTTGACTCACGCATAATTCATAAAAGTGACCTTAATATTCCTTTCTACTTCTGGCTTCATCAATTATGCTAATTTCAATGAGTTTCATAAGCCACACTTTTTAAATACATTGGCTCTAACGTTCTGCTCTGCTAATAAATCACTAGCCGGCCGGGGTGGCCTAGCGGTTCTCTGCGCTACAGTCTGGAACCGCGCGACCGCTACGGTCCTTAGGTTAGTTAGGTTTAAGTAGTTCTAAGTTCTAGGGGACTGATGACCTCAGAAGGTAAGTCCCATAGTGCTCAGAACCATTTGAATAAATCACTCCGGAGTTTTATTTAAAATGATTTATAAAATTCATTTACAGAATTAATATGCCCATATTGTAGCTCAATGAACCTGTGAAATCTTCTACTTTTCCTACAATTCATACTGTCTTTGCCTCGTCGTTTGCCTGTAAGGGAATAATAAGATAATTTTTAGTCGAAGGGACTAATTCCTGTCCAGCACCTCTGGCACCATTTCTCTGAGCTAAATATTCCCGATATTTCTAACCATACAAGCTACAACTGTTGATGGTCAGCAGCTACGCAAGCGAAACGTTGCCGTTCGCCAATAATTTACCTCAATTTCAGTAGGCGGCTCCTACTAATAATCACGTCCGACCAGGAAGATACACATAAAACTTTTCTCTTCGTTTGGTTAGGAAATTGAACGGCACTTGGCTCCCTTTCCAATAGAAACCAGTATTTTTGCATGGCCTTTTGCCAGTACATTCTTCACTGCCGTTTACATTAATTATTCGCGAGGTAATCTCTCAGCTGATATCCGCCCTCGTTGCCTCTTCTGGGATATCTCATCGCATTGACAATGATAACTAAACAATGTTCTGTCCTCTCAGATTCTCTTCATTACTTAAAGCATTTGAAACTAAGCGCAAGGATATCGATTTGTTAAAGAAAAACCCTTGAAAAAGTTGACTTTGTAGATTAGATTTCCGAGCGCAGTTAAGTAAAATGTATTTGCAGCTTAGTAACGAATTCTAGTAATGATTAGTTCAGCTCATAGTGTGACTGGACTGTAGATATAGAGAAAGAGATAGTTTTTAATGTCTCTATTAGCATATTTTCTACTTTTTTGAATTTAATATTTATTAACCAATAAGGACTTATTATGTTGCAATAAAATAATATTATTTCACTTTCAGTTACTTTTCTCATAAAAATAAGAGTATGCACAACAGGTGAAACAAGTGAAACATCAAATACGAACCGAAAATCTTTTCTACTTCTCCAAAGATTTAGCAGTATTTTGATGTAACCTATTTACGTTTTTTCATTGAACAAAAATTTTGTTTTCGCATGGCCAGCACTACTTCTAGGAAAAGTAGCAGTCACTAGTTGGGGATTCACTGTTGCCTTGAAGTCCACACAAAGTCTCAATTTTCCGGAAGGTTTCTGCAAAATTACTAAGGGTGATGCCCAGAGAGAAGCCTGCACACGTTCAATTACACCTTGTGATTCCAGATTGTGTAATGTTTTTGCGACCTCATCACGCAATGCTTGGGGAACATTGCGCGCTCTGAAAAATTTCGGTTGCGCGTTGACTTTCAGTTCCAAATGTGCTTTATAGTTCTTAGCGCAACCGAGCCCCGGTGCAAAAATGTCTGCAAATTCTTCACATAGACGAGAAACACTGACTGAAGGCACATTCTGGTTCACTGAGAGGACCTGATTTACTATAGACAAGTTAAACAACTGAAATAAATCGAAACCAAACAAGTTCACTGCAGCAGAAGAACGAAGGACGTAAAATGACACAAGTTTTGTTTGTCCTTTGTATGTTGCAAGAAGGCTGCACTGTCCTAACACAGGGATCGCTTGTCCTGAATAACTACTGAACTTAACATTTGCGGCACGCAACGGAGGTGTCGTGATTGATCAGTGAAACTGCAGCTCCGGTATCGAGCTGGAGTGGTATCACTTTGCCGTTAATGTCCAAGTCTAAAAAAAGTTTATTGTCCTGCTGACGACAAGAGCGACTGTCTCGCGCAACGTGAACTGACACTGGTACAAAATCACTCGTGACATGACGGGATTTCCGTCGATGTCGACGCACACTATTTGTGGGACGAACACAGTCACTGTGAGAGAGAGTGGCACTGGGAGGAGTGGCATGAACTATATGAATTTCCATGGGCGAAGTTTCACGAGCCTGAGTATCCTTGGTTCGAATTCGGCGCGAAGTAAAGGGCCGGGAATGGTTTTGAGCTTCCGATCGGAGCTTTTTCTGGCAAACACTTTGAACATGTCCTTTCTAATTACAGGAAAAGCAAATAGCCTGGCGGGACGGACAATTCTCACGCGAATGTCTAGTAGCACACCGTGGGCATGATTTCACTGCATTTGCTTGCTGGCACGGTACACGTGGCTGAGACCCAGGCGGCTTTGGCGCGGCCGGGCACGAGGACTGTTTACTGTTCCGTGCAGCTCGCCCGGCGGGCCGGTTAACCTGACACACAGGTGGCGGAGTTTCAAATGAATCCTGAGCAAAGTCAAGAGGTTCCTGCCGATCCAATATGTCTATCACTTGTTGAATGGAGGGATTGACTAGTTTCAAAATCTGTTCCCTTATACGAACATCAGAAACGTTCTGTGCAATTGCATCACGTACCATAGTATCTGAATAAGGGAGTCCACATTGACACTCAAAAGCACAATCCCTAGTAAGGCCTTGCAAGGTTGCAACCCACTCCCTATTAGTCTGACCTGCCGTACGTTTTGTACGAAAGAAGGTATACCTTTTTGCAACTACATTGACTGATTCTTTGAAATATGCATCTAATGCAGACAAAATTTCGTCGTAGGACAGAGTTGCTACGTCGCGTCGGGGAAATAATTTGACTATCACACGGTACGTGTGGACGCCGCCGGACGAAAGGAGATAAGGCTGCCGCTCATTACCTTGAATTCTGTAGTCGGCGAGATGGACTCCAAATTGGCGTGACCACTCCGTCCAGCTTTCCAGTGCAGCATCAAAAGGACTAAAAGGTGGTGCAACTGCGTGTTGTGGCTGCGTGAGTGGTGGAGCGGCGGCTACCGCATCGTTTTGCATTGCACGTTGACCCTGGACCTGCAGTCCAACGGCATCCAGTAAGGCCTGCGTCTGCTGATTCTGTAAGCGATAAAATTCGGACAGTACATCTGGAGATTGTGGCGAAGCCATTACACAAGTAAATCAGGGCAGTATAGTTACGAACGCGGTGTGGCCTCGTCGCCACTTGTTGTGGATTGGCAAGACAGCCAAGCCACTATAAGGAAGCCGAAAGGCACGTGTTTAAGCTCACGCAGGCTGGCGTGAGGTCTGGAACAGGACAAGGAATTGAGACTAGCAAAAAACGTACGTATCTTCTGGAATACTTAACTTTAATCCATAATTGGTGAACATCGCTCTTGACGGTACATGTGTGACAGCATCAATAGTAACTGGTAATGGCGACTTGCTAGGTCGTAGCAAATGACGTAGCTGAAGGCTATGCTAACTATCGTCTCGGCAAAGGAGAGCGTAATTTGTCAGTGAACCATCGCTAGCAAAGTCGGCTGTACAACTGGGGCGAGTGCTAGGAAGTCTCTCTAGACCTGGCGTGTGGCGGCGCACGGTCTGCAATCACTGACAGTGGCGACACGCGGGTCCAACGTATACTACCGGACCGCGGCCGATTTAAAGGCTACCACCTAGCAAGTGTGGTGTCTGGCGGTGACACCACACATTTATTACTTCTAGTATTGTAATTACGCACCCCATTGGTTCTTACGAACTGTAATGGCATATTTACAACAAACTGCATGAGGAAATACATATACTGTGAGCAGTAGTCAGAATTTACCAACACCCTAAATATATTTCTACGAGATAATGGCGGGAGAGCACTACTTATTACTCTTACAGCATGTTTTTTTAACAATGAAGACTTTCTTCCTTAAGGATCAGTTGCCCCAGAACATTATTTCGTATAAGATTACAGAATGAAAATAAGCAAAATATGACAACTTTGTCTTTTATCTCTCCCCAAAATTTGCAACGATTCTAAGTATAAATGTGGCTGGAATAAGTTGTTTTAGGAGTTCCAAATCTGATCTTTCCTATTTAAACCCTCATCAATTTGTTGTTGTTGTCTTCAGTCCTGAGACTGGTTTGATGCAGCTCTCCATGCTACTCTATCCTGTGCAAGCTGCTTCATTTCCCAGTACTTATTGAAAACTACATCCTTCTGAATCTGCTTAGTATATTCATCTCTTGGTCTCCCTCTACGATTTTTACCCTCCACGCTGCCCTCCAATGCTAAATTGGTGATCAATTGATACCTCAGAACATGTCCTACAATCCGGTCCCTTCTTCTTGTCAAGTTGTGCCACAAACTCCTCTTCTCCCCAATTCTATTCAATACCTCCTCATTTGGTATGTGGTCTACCTATCTAAACTTCAGCATTCTTCTGAGGCACAACATTTCGAAAGCTTCTATTCTCTTCTTGTCCAAACTATTTATCGTCCATGTTTCACTTCCATACATGGCTACACTCCATACAAATACTTTCAGAAACGACTTCCTGACACTTAAATCTATACTCGATGTTAACAAATTTCTATTCTTCAGAAACGCTTTCCTTGCCGTTGCCAGTCTACATTTTATATCCTCACTACTTCGACCATCATCAGTTATTTTGCTCCCCAAATAGCAAAACTCCTTTACTACTTTAAGTGTCTCATTTCCTAATCGAATTCCCTCAGCATCACCCGACTTAATTCGACTACATTCGAATATCCTCGTTTTGCTTTTGTTGATGTTCATCTTATATCCTCCTTTCAAGACACAGTACATTCCGTTCAGCTGCTCTTCCAAGTCCTTTGCTGTCTCTGACAGAATTATAATGTCATCGGCGAACTTCAACGTTTTTATTTCTTCTCCATGGATGTTAATACCTACTCCGAATTTTTCTTTTGTTTCCTTTACTGCTTGCTCAATATACAGATTGAATAACATCGGGGAGAGGCTACAACCCTGTCTCACTCCCTTCCTAACCACTGCTTCCCTTTCGTGTCCCTCGACACTTATAGCTGCCATCTGGTTTCTGTACAAGTTGTAGCCTTTCGCTCCCTGTATTTTACCCCTGCCACCTTTGGAATTTGAAAGAGAGTATTCCCGTCAACATTGTCAAAAGCTTTCTCTAAGTTTACAAATGCTAGAAATGTAGGTTTGCCTTTCCTTAATCTTTCTTCTAAGATAATTCGTAACGTCAGTATTGCCTCACGTGTTCCAACATTTCTACGGAATCCAAACTGATCCTCCCTGATGTCTGCTTCTACCAGTTTTTCCATTCGTCTGTAAAGAATTCGCGTTAGTATTTTGCAGCTGTGACTTATTAAACTGATAGTTCGGTAATTTTCACATCTGTCAACATCTGCTTTCTTTGGTATTGGAATTATTATATTCTTCTTGAAGTCTGAGGGTATTTCCCCTGTCTCATGCATCTTGCTTACCAGATGGTAGAGTTTTGTCAGGACTGGCTCTCCCAAGGCCATCAGTAGTTTCAATGGAATGTTGTCTACTCCCGGGGCCTTGTTTCGACTCAGGTCTATCAGTGCTCTGTCAAACTCTTCCCGCAGTATTGTATCTGCCATTTCTTCTTCATCTACATCCTCTTCCATTTCCATAATATTGTGCTCAAGTACATCGCCCTTGAATAGACCCTCTAAATACTCCTTGCACCTTTCTGCTTTCCCTTCTTTGCTTAGAGCTGGGTTTCCATCTGAGCTCTTGATATTCATACAAGTGGCTCTCTTTTCTTCAAAGGTCTCTTTAATTTTCCTGTAGGCAGTATCTATCTTACCCCTAGTGAGATAAGCCTCTACATCCTTACATTTGTCCTCTTGCCATCCCTGCTTTGTGATTTTGCACTTCCTGTCGATCTCATTTTTGAGACGTTTGTATTCCCTTTTGCCTACTTCATTTACTGCCTTTTTATATTTTCTCCTTTCATCAATTCAATTCAATATTTCTTCTATTACCCAAGGATTTCTACTAGCCCTCGTCTTTTTACCTACTTGATCCTCTGCTGCTTTCACTACTTCATCCCTCAGAGCTACCCATTCTTCTTCTACTGTATTTCTTTCCCCCAGTCCTGTCAATGATTCCCCTATGCTCTCCCTGAAAGTCTGTACAACCTCTGGTTCTTTCAGTTTATCCAGGACCCATCTCCTTAAATTCCCAACTTTTTGCAGTTCCTTCTGTTTTAATCTACAGTTCATAACCAATATATTGTGGTCAGAGTCCACATCTGCCCTGGAAATGTCTTACAATTTAAAACCTGGTTGCTAAATCTCTGTCTTACCATTATATAATCTATCTGATAACTTCTAGTATCTCCTGGATTCTTCCGTGTATACAACCTTCTTTTATGATTCTTGAACCAAGTGTTAGCTATGATTAAGTTATACTCTGTGCAAAATTCTACCAGACGGCTTCCTCTTTCATTTCTCTCCCCCAAACCATATTTACCCACTTTGTTTCCTTCTCTCTCTTTTCCTACTCTAGAATTCCAGTAACCCATGACTATTAAATTTTCGTCTCCCTTCACTACCTGAATAATTTCTTTTATCTCGTCATACATTTCATCAATTTCTTCATCATGTGCAGAGCTAGTAGGCATATGGACTTGTACTACTGTAGTATGTATGGTCTTCGTGTCTGTTTTGGCCACAATAATGCGTTCAATATGCTGTTTGTAGTAGCTTACGCGCACTCCTATTTTTTATTCATTATTAAATCGACTCCTGCATTACCCCTATTTGATTTTGTATTTATAATCCTGTATTCACCTGACCAAAAGTCTTGTTTCTTCGGCCATCGAACTTCACTAATTCCCACTATACCTAACTTCAACCTATCCATTTCCCTTTTTAAGTTTTCTAACCTACCTGCCCGATTGAGGGATCTGACATTCCACGCTCCAATCCGTAGAACGCCAGTTTTCTTTCTCCTGATAACGACGTCCTCCTGAGTAGTCCCCGGCCGGAGATCCGAATGGGGGACTATTTTACCCCCGGAATATTTTACCCAAGACGACGCCATCATCATTTAACCATACAGTAAAGCTGCATGCCCTCGGGAAAAATTACGGCTGTAGTTTCCCCTTGCTTTCAGTCGTTCGCAGTACCAGCACAGCAAGGCCGTTTTGGTTAGTGTTGCAAGGCCAGATCAGTCAATCATTCAGACTGTTGCCCCTGCAACTACTGAAAAGGCTGCTGCCCCTATTCAGGAACCACACGTTTGTCTGGCCTCTCAACAGATACCCCTCCGTTGTGGTTGCACCTACGGTACTTCCATCTGTATCGCTGAGGCACGCGTGCCTCCCCACCAACGACAAGGTCTGTGGTTCATGGGGGTAGGATACTCATCAATATTTCTTCTGTTACCCAATGATTTCTACTAGCCTTTGACAAGAAATTTTTAAGTGTACCCTCATCAATATGGACACTTAAAAATTTCAAAGCTTTCAGCTTATTATTTCTTCATCGTGTGTTACGGTTATCATTGTGTAGAGCCCCTAGACATGCAGAACGGACCATGTTGTGCTTTTGATTAAAAAAATCGAGTGGGGCTATTCTCAGATAAATCAATCAATGGTACTTTTAAGAACATTGTTTACTCTGTCTTCTGTATCTGTATTTACGCTTAGATTGATTACAATGCTAAAGTCGTCTGCAAAAAGAACTAATTCTGCTTGTTGTATATTAGATGGAAGATCTACATCTACGTCTACATCTGCATTTATAATCCGCAAGCCACCCAACGGTGTGTGGCGAAGGGCACTTTACGTGCCACTGTCATTACCTTCTTTTCCTGTTCCAGTCACGTATGGTTCGCGGGAATAACGACAGTCTGAATCGCGCTATAATCTCTCTAATTTTACTTTCGTGATCTCCTCGGGAGGTATAAGTAGGGGGAAGCAATATATTCGATTCCTCATCCAGAAACGCACCCTCTCGAAACCTGGCGAGCAAGCTACACCGCGATGCAGAGCGCCTCTCTTGCAGAGTCTGCCACTTGAGTTTGATAAACATCTCCGTAACGCTATCACGGTTACCAAATAACCCTGTGACGAAACGCGCCGCTCTTCTTTGGATCTTCTCTATCTCCTCCGTCAACCCGATCTGGTACGGATCCCACACTGATGAGCAATACTCAAGTATAGGTCGAACGAGTGTTTTGTAAGCCACCTCCTTTGTTGATGGACTACATTTTCTAAGGACTCTCCCAATGAATCTCAGCCTGGTACCCGCCTTACCAACAATTAATTATATATGATCATTCCACTTCAAATCGTTCCGCACGCATACTCCCAGATATTTTACAGAAGTAACTGCTACCAGTGTTTGTTCCGCTGTCATGTAATCATACAATAAAGGATCCTTCTTTCTATGTATTCGCAATACATTACATTTGTCTATGTTAAGGGTCAGTTTCCACTCCCTGCACCAAGTGCCTATCCGCTGCAGATCTTCCTGCATTTCGCTACAATTTTCTAATGCTGCAACTTCTCTGTATACTACAGAATCATCCGCGAAAAGCCGCATGGAACTTCCGACACTATCTACTAGGTCATTTATATATATTGTGAAAAGCAATGGTCCCATAACACTCCCCTGTGGCACGCCAGAGGTTACTTTAACGTCTGTAGACGTCTCTCCATTGATAACAACATGCTGTGTTCTGTTTGCTAAAAACTCTTCAATCCAGCCACACAGCTGGTCTGATATTCCGTAGGCTCTTACTTTGTTTATCAGGCGACAGTGCGGAACTGTATCGAACGCCTTCCGGAAGTCAAGGAAAATAGCATCTACCTGGGTGCCTGTATCTAATATTTTCTGGGTCTCATGAACAAATAAAGCGAGTTGGGTCTCACACGATCGCTGTTTCCGGAATCCATGTTGATTCCTACAGAGTATGTTCTGGGTTTCCAAAATCGACATGATACTCGAGCAAAAAACATGTTCTAAGATTCTACAACAGATCGACGTCAGAGATATAGGTCTATAGTTTTGCGCATCTGGCATCTGCTCGACGACCCTTCTTGAAGACTGGGACTACCTGTGCTCTTTTCCAATCATTTGGAACCTTCCGTTCCTCTAGCGACTTGCGCTACACGGCTGTTAGTAGGGGGGCAAGTTCTTTCGCGTACTCTGTGTAGAATCGAATTGGTATCCCGTCAGATCCAGTGGACTTTCCTCTGTTGAGTGATTCCAGTTGCTTTTCTATTCCTTGGACACTTATTTCGATGTCAGCCATTTTTTCGTTTGTGCGAGGATTTAGAGAAGGAACTGCAGTGCGGTCTTCCTCTGTGAAACAGCTTTGGAAAAAGGTGTTTAGTATTTCAGCTTTACGCGTGTCATCCTCTGTTTCAATGCCATCATCATCCTGGAGTGTCTGGATATGCTGTTTCGAGCCACTTACTGATTTAACGTAAGACCAGAACTTCCTAGGATTTTCTGTCAAGTCGTTACATAGAATTTTACTTTCGAATTCACTGAACGCTTCACGCATATCCGTCCTTACGCCAACTTTGACATCGTTTAGCTTCTGTTTGTCTGAGAGGTTTTGGCTGCGTTTAAACTTGGAGTGAAGATCTCTTTGCTTTCGCAGTAGTTTCCTAACTTTGTTGTTGTGCCACGGTGGGTTTTTCCCGTCCCTCACAGTTTTACTCTGCACGTACCCGTCTAAAACGCATTTTACGATTGTCTTGAACTTTTTCCATAAACACTCACCATTGTCAGTGTCGGAACAGAAATTTTCGTTTTGATCTGTTAGGTAGTCTGAAATCTGCCTTCTATTACTCTTGCTAAACAGATAAACCTTCCTCCCTTTTTTTATATTTCTATTAACTTCCATATTCAGGGATGCTGCAACGGCCTTATGATCACTGATTCCCTGTTCTGCACATACAGAGTCGAAAAGTTCGGGTCTGTTTGTTATCAGTAGGTCCAAGATGTTATCTCCACGAGTCTGTTCTCTGTTTAATTGCTCGAGGTAATTTTCGGATAGTGCACTCAGTATAATGTCACTCGATGCTCTGTCCCTACCACCCGTCCTAAACATCAGAGTGTCCCAGTCTATATCTGGTAAATTGAAATCTCCACCTAAGACTGTAACATGCTGAGAAAATTTATGTGAAATGTATTCCAAATTTTCTCTCAGTTGTTCTGCCACTAATGCTGCTGAGTCGGGAGGTCGGTAAAAGGAGCCAATTATTAACCTAGCTCGGTTGTTGAGTGTAACCTCCACCCATAATAATTCACAGGAACTATCCACTTCTACTTCACTACAGGGTTAACTACTACTAACAGCGACGAACACTCCACCACCGGTTGCATGCAATCTATGTTTTCTAAACACCGTCTGTGGCTTTGTAAATATTTCAGCAGAATTTATCTCTGGCTTCAGCCAGCTTTCTGTACCTATAACGATTTCAGCTTCGGTGCTTTCTACCAGCGCTTGAAGTTCCGGTACTTTACCAATGCAGCTTCGACAGTTTACAATTAGAATACCGATTGTTGCTTGGTCCCCGCATGTTCTTTGCCCCGCACCCTTTGAGGCTGTTGCCCTTTCTGTACTTGCCTGAGGCCATCGCCCAGTCCACGCCACACAACCCCTGCTACCCGTGCTGCGGCTTGCTGCGTGTAGTGGACTCCTGACCTATCCAGCGGAACCCGAAACCCCACCACCCTACGGCGCAAGTCGAGGAATCTGCAGCCCACCCGGTCGCAGAACCGTCTCAGCCTCTGATTCAGACCCTCCACTCGGCTCTGTACCAAAGGTCCGCAGTCAGTCCTGTCGAGGATGCTGCAGATGGTGAGCTCTGCTTTCATCCCGCTATCGAGACTGGCAGTCCTCACCAAATTGGATAGCCGCCGGAAGCCAGAGAGGGTTTCCTCCGATCCATAGCGACACACATCATTGGTGCCGACATGAGCGACCATCTGCAGATGGGTGCACCCTGTACCCTTCATGGCATCCGGAAGGACCATTTCCACATCTGGAATGACTCCTCCCCCGGTATGCACACGGAGTGCACATTGGTTTTCTTCCACTCTCTTGCTGCCATAGATCATTTACATATATGAAGAACAATTGTAGACCGTAGACTGAGTCTGATTGTCAGTATTTTAGTGTGTCTCTATTTGAGTGTTAAATTAAATAATGACATGAATTTTCTAATAGGGGTATTTGCATAGACAAGCAATAATGAATGCCTGACCTGCATATTATCTCACTGATGATAGCCGTAAAATGGTTACAGTTTAGATCTGCAATAATAAGATTACTAGCGTCTGATTGTTGTGCATTCTATCAGCTTTAAACAAAAGCAGTCGCTGCGCACATCCATTCCATATGGAATCGATCCTGGTAATTATCTCTTGTATCACAGCTGCGTCAGTGTCGGTGGCTTGCAAATAGTCCCCTAACAATGTAACTTTACGTCGGAAACAGTTTTGCTTACGGATAAAATGACATTCCGTTTGAAGAGACACCGGTTTACTTAGTATTAGAGGTTCTTTTTTATTTTTGACACAATTACTTTTTTATGGCACAATCATAACCCATCTGCGCGTACAGTGGCCATCTTGTGGTGATATGGGTGGCATTTTGTGAATAGGTGTTGATGCGTTTACAGTCCATCAACACTTATTCACCATGCCGCCTATAACATCTGACGATGGCTACTGTCGGCTGACAACCCCATTTATGACTGTGGCCTAAAAAAATTAATTGTGTCAACAAAAAAAGAAAAAAGTTATAATCCTGTTGACATTGACCTTGGTAGTTTTTTACGTCTACATCGATTAGTTTTACTACTTTACATACTTATTGCGCTTACGCCATCTCCTTAACACGAGCTAGCAGGTTTCCATCAGTTCTTCAACTGCTGACCTCTACCACGTCAAGCGCACCAGCTCGATTTTTGTGAAAATTTCTTGGTACATGAGAGTTGTCTTCATAGTTGTTTAATCTCTTCAGAACTCTGTTTACGTGTTTGCCATTTCCGTTTTACCTTTTACTGTTTGAGGCTGTCTATTTCGGTTTTCTGCAGTTCTCTTATTGTGATTGTGCTTTTACTAAAATAAACTCCCTTGAAAAGTATTAGTTCGCTTTTAGGTTGATCATTCAGAGATAGTTCTTGCATACCATCAGTCTCATCAACGGATGATCGGACCTGTTCCTCGTTATCCTTCGGTATCTACTGGGTGCTCAGAAACAGTCTGAAAAGATTGTAAGTGTTTCGCAGGGTAGGATATGCTGAGAGATAATTGTTAAGAAAAAACTTCGATACGATATGCCTTTTCCAATTTAATTGGCCTTGAAGTCAGTCAATCAGGCTGTTGCGCGTGCTAATTCAAGCGGCCCGCGAGGTCCACCTAGTGTCAGTTGTTCTCAAAGCGTGGATGAAAGCGGACGAGACTGCACAGCTTACGTATCGAATCTTTTTCTCAACAATTAACCCCCAGCACAAACTACCCTACAACACTCTTACGAGTTTTTCAGACTGTTTCTGACCATATTGTGTTATGCAGAAACAGTGCCGGCTGTCGCAGTTTCCTTAGTTTCAGACGGCCACACTTCCGTTGTCTCGGTAAATAACACCTGGACCTCTTCATGGCTCATATGGTTGTCCGTATTATGCCAATAACTGCCCAGGTTGTCAAACAAAGGCAGCGTCCTATGGAAGCAATAATAGTACCTACCAAGGTCATAACAGTGACAAAAATATCACAATAGTGTTCAGAACGCGTAATCGGTATGGAAATGTTAACCCGAAGGGAGAGTTACTTCCTCGTTTCCATTTATTTTATAGTTGAGATCGACGACTTTCTGGTAAGGATTTTAGTCACCTAAAACGACTACACCTCTTGTGTACTCCATTGGTGCAAACGGGAAGTCAGTATTGTGCCATAGCCGCCTGACTGATGACCACGGAAGGCACGTGGAGGGAGCCATAATGGAACTCAACGTACAGGTATCGAATGCACCCCACAATCCGCCGACGTACCAAGAGAGGGTCGGAGCAACGTCAAATACTGACGTCACTTTAGCAAATACGGCAGCGGCACGCCGTGTGAAATACTGGAAGATTGCGCATGGAATGACATCGAATTACCACAATATCATTCACTATACCTTGGAAGCGAAATCCAAGAAGGGACAGAAAACGTGCACGGAAGGCTGAAATAAAAGATCATGGACGCTAACTGGGAACAACTAAGAAGAATGTTTCAGTGTCCAGGAAGTCCAACGCTGGGTCATAATATAGATGTTAAAGCGCAAAAACCCACAGTGGCTGTATGTAGAGCAATGGAGACATCGATACCTGTCAGCAGAGGTCCTCCTAAAGCAGTACCTAGCATCTGGACTGAGGCCCTGCAAAAATTAAGATTCGAACCAATCGAGCCAGGAAGCTAGACGAGAGCAGCACGACCCAACTAGAAAGAGTTCAAAGGTTGCGTAGATGTATGTTAAACAACTGTTTAAGGGAGAGTTGTGGAAAACAAAAATTGAGCGATGAAAGCAATTGGAGGAGGCTAACTTAGAAACCGATTCCTCCGATGTACCATATAAAATAGTCTGCGAGAAAATACGATCACCACCAGTCTTATCCATGGTCAAAAGGAATGATAGGACGGTAACGGAAAGTTTGGAGCAGTCAGCTGCCCTGCTAATGGAAACACTACTTCCTGACGCGGGAGAGGAAGGCGAAACAGATGATCGGCGTAGGTTATCAAAAATGATGTGGGAAAATAATGGGAACAAAAAGCTTGTGTATACCTTCGCACTAGAATACACTACTGGCCATTAAAATTGCTACACCACGAAGATTACGTGCTACAGACGCGAAATTTAACCGACACGAAGAAGATGCTGTAATATGCAAATGATTAGCTTTTCAAGGCATTCACACATGGTAGGCGCCGGTGGCCACACCTACAACGTGCTGACATGAGGAAAGTTTCCAACCGATTTCTCATACACAAACAGCAGTTGACCGGCGTTGCCTGGTGAAACGTTGTTGTGATGCTTCGTGTAAGGAGGAGAAATGCGTACCACCGCGTTTCCGACTTTGATAAAGATAGGATTGTGGCCTATCGCGATTGCCGTTTATCGTATCGCGACACTGCTGCTCGCGTTGGTCGAGATCCAATGACTGTTAGCAGAATATGGAGTCGGTGGGTTCAGGACGGTAATACGGAACGCCGTGCTGGATCCCAAGGGCCTCGTATCACTAGCAGTCGACATGACAGGCATGTTATACGCATGGCTGTAACGGATCGTGTAGCCACGTCTCGATCCCTGACTCAACAGATGGGGACGTTTGTAAGACAACAACCATCTGCACGAACAGTTCGACGGCGTTTGCAGCAGCATGGACTATCAGCTCGGAGACCATGGCTGCGGTTACCCTTGACGCTGCGTCACAGACAGGAGCGCCTGCGATGGTGTACTCAATGACGAACCTGGGTGCACGAATGGTAAAACGTCATATTTTCGGATGAATCCAGTTTCTGATTACAGCACATGATGGTCGCATCCGTGTTTGTCGACATCGCGGTGAACGCACTTTGGAAGAGTGTTTTCGTCATTGCCATACTGGCGTATCACCCGGCATGATGGTATGGGGTGGCATTGGTTACACGTCTCGGTCACCTCTTGTTCGCATTGACGGCACTTTGAACAGTGGACGTTACATTTCAGATGTGATACGACCCGTGGCTCTACCCTTCATTCGATCCCTGCGAAACCCTACATTTCAGCAGGATAATGCACGACCGCATGTTGCAGGTCCTGTAGGGGCCTTTCTGGATACAGAAAATGTTTTACTGCTGCCCTGGCCACCACATTATCCAGATGTCTCACCAATTGAAAACGTCTGGTCAATGGTGGCTGAGCAACTGGCTCGTCACAATACGGCAGTCACTACTCTTGGTGAACTGTGGTATCGTGTTGAAGGTGCATGGGCAGCTGTACCTGTACACGCCATCCAAGCTCTGTTAGACTCAATTCCCAGGCGTATCAAGGCCGTTATTACGGCCAGAGGTGGTTGTTCTGAGTACTGATTTCTCAGGATGTATGCGCCCATATTGCGAGAAAATGTAATCACACGTCAGTTCTAGTATAATATATTTTTCCAATGAATAGCCGTTTATCACCTGAATTTCTTCTTGGTGTAGCAATTTTAATGGCCAGTAGTGTAAATTAGGCAAATACTTCAAGAGTGGAAAAGAAAAAATCTCAAGGGCCGAACCGCTCCCCGTTGAAGGAAAACAGTCCCTTTGTGACTAACTAGGTAGTTACTTGTGCGATCTGCACAATGAGCGTCATTCGCAATGAAGGGTCCCTGCACCGTGGAAGAACGCTGAAGTGGTAGTAAAGGGCAAGAGAAGGCCAAATGATACCCAAATCCTAGAGACCAATTTGTCTTTTGAACGTTCTCGGCAAGACATTTGAAAAACCATTATGTAAAAGATTACAAGAACACAGACTGCTACACGGGATGATTCCTCACCAGTACGGGCTCAGAAGAGGCGAGCCAACTGAAGACGCATTCAATTAGGCGATTTCGCTAGCGACAGGTACTCATTCTACGTAGGCTCTAGCGATGATGATTGATATTGCTGGCGCTTTAGGTAACGTATGCTGGCCGTCTTTCTTTGGCCGCCTTAGGGATTTGGAGTGCCCAGGAGCGCTGTACAATTGCCTGTGAGATTACTGGCACGGGCGATATGTTTCTTTGACATGCCCAGGAACGAAAATAACGAAGACAGTAACAAAAGGCTGTCCGCATGGATCAGCGTGTGGTCCGGAGTTTAGGGATGTAGCACTGGAGTCCGTACTACGGAAGTTACATGACAGCGGTGACACAAGCGGACTGGTGGCTTTTGCAGATGACGTGCTGTTCGTTATGAGTGGTAACTCCTTAAGAATTAGAGCAGACAAACGTAATATGAAGTTGAGGGCTGGTGTCGAAGTTTTAAATTGACACTAGCACCTCACAAAACAATGCACCTCCTGCTGAAAGGGAACCGAAATAGAAACCCTAAAACAAAATTAAATGATGTAGCGATTAGTATAAAAGCAGTAATGAGATATCTATGGGTATTTCTGGATGAATTTCGTAACTTCGCAAGTCGTGTAGAGCAAGCAGGCGGGAAAGATACAAAGGTGATGAACAAAATTATAACCATTGCAAATAGGCAATTTCGGCTTCCCCCTTGAAGACAGAGTATACCACCAGTTTATATAAACATCAGTCGTAGGATATGGTGCAAGCGTCTGGGATCATACATTGCAGGTAATGAAACCAGCCTCAGTTTAGTGAGGCGAGGTACTAAGATCAGCTGGCGCCTACTGCACTATCACGAGTGATTCTAAGAATATGTCCACTGGACTTTGCGACGGGGCGGAAAATTAATAAAGAAGTGCGGTTGAGGCGTTCTCACGAATGTGCATATACAAATGTTGATTAAAAAGTGTTATTGCAAATTTTGGCTCTCACGTAAGTCTCAGGGGATGATTCCCACACACGCGCATTTGTTATAGTTTTTGAATTAATTATTCACTCAGACATAAGTACAGTTTACCCTAGGGAATAAGAATTAAGCGATTATTATACTAAAATCAGTTTTTCACGACACACTTCAATCACTATTTATTGGCGTTGTTCTTTTCTTTCGCACAATGAAATTAGCACTGGTGAGACGGTTTACAGTTTTGCTTTAATAATAATTTGACTCCGAGCCCCAAATAGCAGTAATGTAGGCTGCTACAAACGAAAATTACTCAAATAATTCGAACAGAACCACAAGTCCCACTGTCCTCTTTGTTCTAACAGTTCGCGACATGTTCACTTACGACGATGTATACCTCGTAAATCGTACTCACACAAATAATCTTAGCACTTCCAGTTCATCAAATATATGCTTGCACACTTGCGCTATTAAACAATATTCTTTTTCGAAATAAATCGGCGCGAAAAATTCTTACTTAAACGACCACCTGAGCCACCCGCAAGTGGGGCTTGCTCACCACCCACCCTCCAAAACAACTGCCCAGCGACTGACCCCTGGCCAAGATGGCCGCTCGCTTATATAGGCTCGGATGTCCACCCCCTGGTTATGCAAGTACCAATCTCACCAGTTAAGGTTACAAATTTTGATACATACATCCCTCGACAGAAATAAGTACACCATCGGAACCGTGCTAAAACATACATCTTACTTACTATGTTACATTAATTTCTAGGATTATTCTATTGCCCGTAAATCAAGTTATATTTTTTGCAAAATTTCGCCACTTAGCGCAAATTTGTTTGCTTACATCTGTGCTGCAAAGTATTAACATGGAACTGCATATAGCACTGCTTGTAGACGTAATCTATAGCGATCTACACATTGCGCTGCTCAAAATCTTCATATAATAATTAATTAGTTATGGGCGATAAATGTAATAATAATTTGCAAACAATGAAAAATATTGCAAGGTACATGTATAGTATAACTTAACGTGTTTAAAATACGTGTGATGCCACCCAAAATATTATATAGTGCCGTTCTTTACGTCACGAATTTTCTACTGAATTTTATAAACAGTTTTCCCTCAAACTTTACTTATTGCTCTTTACGGGCTTAATTATTTATGAATCTTAACATATGACTATGGCACTCGATCCGCTATCACGAGACGTTTTTAATGAGTGCTCGCTCATCCCTGTAAGTTGTTATTTACTATTTTTATTAATCTTTCAGTATTCATGATATTAACCGATTTTGCGTCTCGTGACTTGAAATAAAGATCGATCTTTCAGAAGGTGCATATAGCTGACCACAATGCACTGCCGCATCGCTCTTCACCGTAAGTTAAACAGTTTTCGCGTAATGCGGGAAAAACCAAAGAATGCCCCAAGCTGCAGGCTACGTGGCCGCACTGCGGTGGAGACCGTTGCAAACCCCCCGCGAATCGCGCACCATGTCGCGCTCGCTCTCCACAAAGCAAACCTTGCATACTAGAGATATTCATCTAGTAACGGGTGTTTGTACGGTCACAACATGGAAAAGAAAGGTAATCAAATAAAATTACGAAGGGTGCTTGGAACTAAATCCAATTCGAAGAAGGCAAAAAAAAAAGAGCGCATATTACAGCTGTGGTAAAATAAATGGGCACAGACAGGGGAACGATTCTGTCCCTGATACCAGGGGGGATTAAAAATGAAATTTCTTGATCCATGTAGTCTACTGATAGATTACCCGACTGTCCACAGCCCTTATACCGCGTATCTGTGCACAGAAGACAGACGAATAATAGCTGCGCCTGCAGCAGTGCCGCCACACCTGAACACACATTGTGGGACTGAGCGCTCTATGAAAGTGCAGCAGGTAATAGCCGTCAGATGTTATGGATACGCCATCCCTAAGCAGCACCAAGGAGCGTGTCGACCTGGGGCATCTCGGATGATACTGCAGCCGCATTATACAGGAAGGCAAAGGAAGACTTCACAAGGCATTCAACCATAAGTCACCATGCTGCCATCCAGGCTACTGTGCAGAAGGAGAAAAGATAACTGAGGTCGGCGGCTATGGAATGAAACACTGCGTTGGTGTAAGTGATCATGAAAGTGTGGACTTGAAGGAGTAAAATAGTGATATGTAGAATTACTTGCTATAGTGGAAACGCTGCTGACATGGTGCTCGACGCTCAAGGAATCCAGCAGACTATAGCTGTCGACCGGGTAGTACGAGGTCGGATCCAGTAGCGGAGACAAACATCTACAAGTTAAATGCACCAAAATAAATAAACAGAGAAAAAATTCTGTAGTGTTTGTAGCAGATTAGTAGCTAAGTAATTCGGTAAGGGTTTTAATGTAGTTTTGTAGTAGTGGAAGTAGTTTGTAACGTCATAGCTTAGACACTACATTTCTTTTGTTGATTGATTTAGCTCTCTGTTTTGTTCAACGTCCCATCGTTGACCTTTTGTAATTAGTGTACGATTAATTCGATACTATAATGAAGTGTAATCTCTGTAATATGCACAATATTGATATTTTTTTCTTCCTCATATAATCTCTTTGGTTATCTTTAAAATTAAATAATTTTACTAAAACAATTTTGTGTGGAATTTCATATATATTCAAATGTTCTGTTTTGTTTAAAATGTTTGTTTGCTGTAATGTAAACTGCTGACCTTCACTTAGGGTCCTTAATGATTTTGTATGTGAAAGGTGTTGTGGTTCCCCTCGGGAACGGAACTGTGTAGCGGGCGCAAATTTTGGTGGGCCTAGGTAGAAAAGGTGGAACCAAGAGTCAGTCGGGGACGAGCTACAAAACTATCAAATGCTCATGTAAAAGTTGTGTATTGTGCTAGTTCCGAGAGAGGCTTTTCTCTGACGCTTTCCAATGCCTCGGATGGATGGATAAAGAGCTGGAACTATTCTGGAATTGGTATCTATCATCGCTACCAAGAAATGACAGAGTCCAGCAATTCTACCTGGAACTCCACCTACCAACATTCAATCGCCACCACATTGCGCAATCACTGTAATCGAACACTACAGTAATGTACAGTAAAGGATCAGCTCATAGGATGTTACAGTGTACTCAAATATAAGGTAATTTATAAATGAATTTATGTACCTACCTTGATTTTTTCCTTATCATAACACCTCTCAGTTTCCGCTCCATTTGAACTAAAGTGATTACCGAGTGTCCTTTATTGAAAAAATATTAAAATTAATATGGCAAAAGAGTGTGCTAAATTTAATATTGTTTGTTGAAAGGATCTTACAAATATCTCAGATTTGTGTTTAACTGAAGTAAAAGTTAAGAACTGCAACTGTTGAGAGTTATATGTTCATGCTTGTTAAGTACTTGTTTCCCTAGTGTATTGAAAGTGTGTTTAGTTTGCTCTGCTACAGTGGTCAAGATTAAGGGCCCCCCTCCACTGAAAGTAGTTCAAATGCACCAAGTTCCTTAATTACAGAAAGTTTTAATTACTCTTGCTATTCAAGTCCAATTCTGTACAATATGGGTTCCTCTTGTGTATTGAAAGTGCATATTAATAGCGTAATATGATCCACAGTTTATCCTTTATGCTCATGATAAATAACAATTGATGGAAAGACCACTATCTATAAAAACAGGAATTTTTTGTTATTCAAAATTCAGTGAGAAGTAATCTGTTAGTGAACTCCATTTAATTTTCATCCTAAGTACAAAGGTGTTTGGTACTGAGAGACTTAATGTATGCACAATGACTAATTTTGCTGTGAACCACATTTGTATTTCATGTCAGAAAGGAATATGTTTGAAAAGTAATATTGAGCCTATGCCCACTTTATGATCCTGCAGTGAATATTAATAGTAACATTATTGAGACCATTCAGTTTGAGTAAGTCCGCAAGGTAATAGGGGTTTTGTTACCTGTTATATTTATACAAATAGTTTGTTCTGATCTGGTAGCTCCAACCTTAACGTGAACATACTGTATTCAGGTGCCAGAGTTCATTGCACTCGCGTGTGGCAAAGTATAGGTTGTGTCTGTCCATTAAAGTTACTTATGCTTATTTTCAGTTCTTGAAAAAGAATGTTACTCATTCTCTTGCCTAATTAGGCTCGCGACCGTTTTCTTTATTCTTTGAACAGTGTAAATAGGTAAAATATTGTTTGTTACTATTTAAATATTTACCTAATTTGACTTTCACTTCGATAAGCCACCTCCGTTACGTACAACACGGTCAACATAACGAAATTCCTCTCAGAGGGGAACACTGGTCCGTTGCTTTATACCATAATTGCTTGAATAAAAATAATTTCATTGTACGAACTGCCTCCAACTTTAAGGTTATGGTATAGCAGTAGCGGACAGTAGTGTTGTAAGTTGAAGCTTTTTTAATCTCTTTTTTTTAAATTAAGTGTCAGAAATAAATAATTAATTCATGATTTATTACTATCCAAGGAAATGTGATTTGTTTGGCCAATTTTAGCTTTTGAGATAGTAGGCTGAAATTACGAAGAATAAATCAACGTCCGTATTAACATTGGTACTGTTGATCAGGACCTGTCCGCGTGTAACCGTAGCGCAACGCGCCTGCAGTGCTTAAATAGACGGTGGCTTCGCCAGTCAGCACATCTGTTCAAAAATGGTTCAAATGGCTCTGAGCACTATGGGACTTAACATCTGTGGTCATCAGTCCCCTAGAACGTAGAACTACTTAAACCTAACTAACCTAAGGACATCACACACACCATGCCCGAGGCAGGATTCGAACCTGCTACCGTAGCAGTCACGCGGTTCCAGACTGAAGCGCCTAGAACCGCACGGCCACACCGGCCGGCTAGCACATGCGTTACTCCCCCTTGTATACAATTAGCAGGGACGTCTCTGGAAGAGTGAAAATGCTGTACCAGTCTGCAGCTGTACTGCTTGTTCACTGTCAGAGGAATGACGGGTTGTGACTGGTGGGAGTATCCACTTCAAATCATCTCGATGGGCGCTTACGGCTTCTTCGGCGCAGCCAGCTTAATCAACGATTGGTAGTAGACCAGAGTTGTGTAAAAGTCGCCTACATAGTCATAAACAAAAGCTGAGATAACACACGGATTTAGAGATCACAGTTACGTTGTATGCAACTGAATATGAAACGGTTTAAATTTGTTGGTATGTTCAATGGAGATACTCATCGCAAACATAACAGAAAGCTGAGGTTGGTAGTGACCGGAAACAAGCCCTTCTGACAAACCTGCTACTCGTATTGGGCGCCGCTTCGTAACTCAACATAAGGTGGACAAATTTAGCGGATGACCCAGGAGCAGCTGCTCGCGTTCTTCGTTTTATCCTCTTGACAAACCTGTCTAAGGACATTTGATTATGCTGTTTTCTTTTAATCCCTTGCCTGTTAATATGCCTTTTATAGTGTTGTCCTTTTTAGTTGCTGTTTTAACCTTGTGCCTCGCAGTGCATTCATAATTTAGTCTGGGCGCTCATGACCACTGTAGCCGTGCGCCCTAAAACCACAAAAAAAAAAAGGTGGACAAATGACGCGTCGTATGCAAGGTGATTCAGCTGTCCCTACCACTGCCGTTTTATGCAACCCGAAATGTTATATATGGCCCTCAGAAGCCACGCGCGATATTTTCGTACTCTATCGCACACTACGGGAAAAAAAAGTGAGCGGACCATGCAGTTGTATTTTGTACCGGGATATGTTTTCGCTGGAGGCCACGGTTTTCGAGTTATTCAAGAAAAAGTGTAAGTAGGCTGTTTAGGTTTTTATATTTGTAACGCCACGTAGCGCCCTGTATGAAAATCACTGGCTGTGCTGTGTGCAGTCTGTGGCTGGTTAGCATTGTTGTAATATTCGCTATTGTAGTGTTGGGCAGTTGGATGTGAACAGCGCGTAGCGTTGCGCTGTTGGAGGTGAGCCGCCAGCAGTGGTGGATGTGGGGAGATGGCGGAGAAATATGTCTGCTTGTGAGATGTCTGCTTGTGTCTGTATATGTGTGGATGGATATGTGTGTGTGTGCGAGTGTATACCCGTCCTTTTTTGTGACTCCTTACCCTCTCCCTTAAAACCCACATCCTTTCGTCTTTCCCTCTCCTTCCCTCTTTCCTGATGAGGCAACAGTTTGTTGCGAAAGCTTGAACTTTGTGTGTGTGTTTGTGTTTGTTTGTGTGTCTATCGACCTGCCAGCGCTTTCGTTCGGTAAGTCCCATCATCTTTGTTATATATATATATATATATATATATATATATATATATATATATATATATATATATATATATATATATATATATATAATGACTTTTGAACACTATTAAGTTAAATACATTGTTTGTTCTTTATCAAAATCTTTCACTTGCTAACTATGCCTGTCAGTAGTTAGTGCCTTCAGTAGTTAGAATCTTTTATTTAGCTGGCAGTATTGGCGCTCGCTGTATTGCAGTAGTTCGAATAACGAAGATTTTTGTGAGGTAAGTGATTCATGAAAGGTATAGGTTATTGTTAGTCAGGGCCATTCTTTTGTAGGGATTATTAAAAGTCAGATTGTGTTGCGCTAAAAATATTGTGTGTCAATTTAGTGATGATCAGAATAAGTAAAGTGAGAAATGTCTGAGTACGTTCAGTTCTGCTCAGATGTTTGAAAATCAAATAACGTAAGAGGTTTATCAGCACAGACATTCATAAATTTTTCTAAGGGGACGTTTCAAAAGGTATAAACGTCACTTTGAAATTCACGTCCATCCCCCAACTAGTCTCTCACCAGTCAGGATTTCCGGAATGTTGTTCGTGGCACTCTCTCCTACCAGTGTATAAATATTTCCGACTACACGAACTATTCCCGATATTCGACATTTTTTAGCCATAGTCGGCTACGCTGCATCAAACCAGTCTCTGGACTGAAGACCACAACAACAACACATTAATTTAAACTTGCCCGTGAGGTTAATGAGAGAGAAACGACTTCCTGCAGTTTTCAGAAAACTAAAGTTGACGAAGTTTCAGAACTGTTTCGAGAACGCAAAACGGAATTTCAGTTTTTCGTGGGTATTACATTTAACAGTAATTTGTAGCATTTTCCGTTTTCATGTTGGATTAACAGGCTAATATAAATTATCAGTCTTATAGCACAATTCGTGAAGGCATATACGCACTTTTATCTCTTTGCTTCCAGAATATTGTGAATTAAGAAGAATGTAACTTTTATTTACTTTATGATGCTTTCTTGATTGGTTTTATCAGTTCAGTTATAAATTTTTTTTTATTGAGAGCTATGACAAAACACTTACGTAATGCTACATGATGAACGTGCCTCTTGTGGCACAGTACACAGAAACAGAATAAGAAAGGATACTGTTTACCATATTATTCCATTATTGAAAATATTCCGCACTACCTGGCTCACTTCCGTCATCTGTTGTATTATTGAAAGTTTAATTACATATTACAAAACGTCACCCCCCCTCGCCCACCAACACCACCACCACCATGAACCATGGACTTTACCGTCGGTTGGGTGGCTTACGTTCCTCAGCGATACAGATAGTCGTACCGTAGGTGCAGTCACAACGGAAATCTGGTGAGAGGCCAGACAAACAAGTGGTTCCTGAAGAGGAGCAGCAGCCTTCTCATTAGCTTCAGGGACAAAAGTCTGTGTGTTTGTCTGATCTAATGTCCACGGAAACTGCTTTGATGTGCTGGTACAGCGAACGGCAGAAAGCAAGAGGAAGCTGCAGCCGTAATTTTTCCTGAGGACACGTATGGCGAAAGTGAGCTTGTGGATAAAATATTGCAGAGGTAAAACAGTGTCCTATTCCGATTTCCGAGTGGGGACTACTCAGGAGGATGTCGTCATCAGGCGTAACAAAAGCCGGCCTGGGTGGCCGAGCGGTTCTAGGCGCTACAGTCTGGAACCGCGCGACCGCTATGGTCGCAGGTTCGAATCCTGCCTAGGGAATGGATGTGTGTGATGTCCTTAGATTAAGTTACGTTTAAGTAGTTCTAAGTTCTAGGGGACTGATGACCTTAGAAGTTAAGTTCCATAGTGCTCAGAACCATTTGAACCATTTTTGAGTAACAAAACTGGCGTTCAACGGATCGTAGCCTGGAATGTTAGATCCCTTAGTCGGGCAGGTAGACTAGAAAACTGAAAGAGGAAAATGGGTACGTTTCCAAGTTAGATATAGTGGGTGTTTGTGAAGTTAGGTGGCAGGAGGAACAGGTCTTCTGGTCAGGTGACACAGAATTATAAATACAAAGTAAAGTAGGGGTAATGGAGGAGTGGGTTTAATACTGAATAGGAAAATAGCAATTCAGGTAAGCTACTATGAACAGCATTATGAACGCATAGTCGTAACCAAGACAGAAGCGAAGCCCACCTCTACGACAGTACAAGTTTACATCCCAACTAGACCCACAAGTGATGAGGAGACTGAAGAAATGTATGATGAGATAAAAGAAATTATTCAGGTAGTTAAAAGAGAAAAAAACTATAATTATGACGAGGGACTGGGAATCGATAGTATGAAAAAGAAGAGAAGGAAAAATAATAAGTGAATATGGACTTGGGGAAAGGAATGAAAAGGCAAGCCGCCTGGTAGACATTTGTACAGAGCATATTTTAATCATCACTAGCACTTGATTTAAGAAACATGAAAGAAGTCTGAATGCGAGGAAGAGACCTGGAGACAACGAGAGGTTTCAGACTGAATATATAATGGTTAGATAGAGATTCAGGAACCAGATTTCAAATTGTAAGACGTTTCTATGTGCCGATGTTGACTCTGACGGCAATTTATTGGTTATGAACTGTAGACTGAAACTGAAGAAATTCAGAAAAGGTAGAAAAGTAAGAACATGGGACCTTGATGATTCGAAAGAACCAGAGGTTGTTGAGAGGGAGGATTAGGTAACGGTTGAGTAGAATAGGGGAAAGGAATACAGTTGAAGGGAAAGAAATACATTAGAAGACGAATGGGTAGCCTTAAGAGATGAAATACTGAAGGACGAACATCAAGTAGCTAAAGAGGCAAGGTCTCGTAGAAACCCTTGATAGCACAAGAGTTATCGACGTTAACTGATGAAAGAAAAAATCTGGAAAAACAGCAAATGAGATATGCGAAAGGAATACAAACGTTTAAAAATGAGATTGACAGGAAGCGCAAAATGCTAAGCAGGAATGTCTGGAGGACACATATAAATATTTAGAAGTATATTTCACCAGCGAAAAGATAGACACCACCTACAGGAAAAATTAAAGAGGCCTTTGGGGAAAAGAGGAGTAGCTGTACGAATATCAGGAGCTCAGGTGGACAGGTGAAGTACCCTCAGACTTCAAGAAGAATCTAATAATTCCAATTCGAAAGGTAGAAAATACTAACATGAATTCATGACAGAAGAATAGAAAAACTGGTAGAAGTTGATATCTGGGAAGATCAGTTTGGAGTCTGACAAAGTGCAAGGACACGCCAGGCAGTACTGACCCTACGACTTATCTTAGCAGATAGATTAAGGAATGGCAAATCTGCATTTGTACATTTGTGGACTTACAGAAATCTTTCGATAACGTTTTGTGGAATATTCTCTTTGAAATTCTGAGTACAGAAAATAGACGGAAATAGTAAGAGTCAAGGAGCATGAAGACAAAGCAGTGGTTGAAAAGGAACTGAGACAATTTTGTAGCCCATCCCATATGTTGTTCAATATGTACACACGAGAAGCAGTAAAGGAAACAAAAGAAAAATTTGGAATGGTGCTTAAAGTTCACCACAAGAAATACCAATTTGAGGTTTGACGATGATGATGTACTTCTGTCAGAGACAGCAAAGACCAGTTGAACAGAATGGACGACGATTGAAAGGTAGATATAAGTTGAACACCAACAAAAGCTAAACAAGGGTAATGGAATACAGTCAAATTAAATCAGATCATGAGAAAGAAGTCAGATTAGGAAACGAGACACTGAAGGTAGTAACGCGTTTTGCTATTTTGGCAACAAAATGACTGACAATAGCCGAAATACTGAGGATATAAAACGTATATTGGCAATGGCAAGCTAAACATTTCTGAAGATAAGACATTTGTTAGTATCGAATATACACACATCACAATAAAGTTTTGTGTCACCTCGGTCCAGAGAGTTCCGGAACCTGCAGAGAAAACTGGAATGGAGATCAACATAAACATCATTCCCGCCCCTTTTATTGCTCATGAAAACCACACGTTGCGTGTTGTACCACCATACAGCGAGACCTTCAGAGGTGCTGGTCCAGATTGCTGTACACAACGGTACCTCTAATACCCAGTAGCACTTCCTCTTGCTATGATGAGTGCCTGTATTCGTTGTGGCATACTATCC
This sequence comes from Schistocerca nitens, assembly GCF_023898315.1. Taxonomy (NCBI): domain Eukaryota; kingdom Metazoa; phylum Arthropoda; class Insecta; order Orthoptera; family Acrididae; genus Schistocerca; species Schistocerca nitens. The sequence goes on along the minus strand of NC_064622.1, from coordinate 89,697,387 downwards.
ACAAGTTCATCAAGGCACTGTTGGTCCAGATTGTTCCACTCCTCAACGGCGATTCAGCGTACATTGCTCAGAGTGGTTGGTGGATCACGTCGTCCATAAACAGCCCTTTTCAACCTATCTCGGACATGTACGATAGGGTTCAAGCCTGGAGAACATGCTGGCCACTCTAGTCGAGCGATGTTGTTATCCTGAAGGAAGTCAGTCACTAGACGTGCACGATGGGATCGCGAATAGTCGTCCATGAAGACGATTGCCTCACCAATATGCTGCCGATATGGTTGCACTATCGGTCTGAGATGGCATTCACGTAGCGTACAGCAGTTACGGCGGCTTCCATTACCACCAACGGCGTGCGTCGGCCACACATAATTCAACCCGAAAACAGCAGGGAATCTCCACCTTGCTGCACTCGCTGGACAGTGTGTCTAAGGCGTTCAGCCTGACCGGGTTGCCTTCAAACACGTCTCTGATGATTGTCTGGTTGAAGGCATTTGCGACACACAACGGTGAAGAGAACGTGATGCCAAAACCGAGCTTTCCCCTCGGCATGTTATTGGACCCATCTGTACCGCGCTGCATGGTGTAGTGGTTGCAAATATGGACCTCGCCATGGACGTCGAGAGTGAAAAAATGGCTCTGAGCACTATGCGACTGAACTTCTGAGGTCATCAGTCGTCTAGAACTTAGAACTAATTAAATCTAACTAACCTAAGGACATCACACACATCCATGGCCGAGGCAGGATTCGAACCTGCGACCGTAGCGGTCGCTCGGTTCCAGACTGTAGCACCTAGAACAGCACGGCCACTCCGGCCGGCCGTCGGGAGTGTAGTTGCACATCATGCAGCCTATTGTGCACGGTCTGAGTCGTAACACGACATCCTGTTGCTCCACGAAAAGAATTATTTAAAATGGCTGCGTTGCTATCAGGGATCCTCCGAGCCATAGTCGGTAGGCAGTGGTCGTCCACTCCAGTAGCCCTTGGGCGGCTTGAGTGGGGCACGTCATCGACAGTTCCTGTCTCTCTGTATCTCCTCCATGTCCGAACAACATTGCTTTGGTTCACTCCGAGACCCCTGGCCACTTCCCTTGTTGAGAGCCGTTTATGGCACAAAGTAACAATGCGGACACGATCTAACCGCGGTATTCACCGTCTACGCATGGTTGAACTACAGACATTCCTGGTGGAATGACTGAAACTGATCGGCTGTCGCACCCCCTCCGTCTAATAAGCGCTGCTCATGCGTGGCTGTTTACATCTTTGGGCGGGTTCAGTGACATCACTGAACAGTCAAAGGGACTGTATCTGTGATATAATAACCAAAGTCAACGTCTATCTTCAGGAGTTCTGGGAACCGGCGTGATGCAAAACTTTTTTTGATGCGTATATGTTTAAAGTTTAGGAAGTCTTTTCTGAAGGTATTTGTCTGGAGTGCAGACATGTATGGAAGTGAAACGTGAACGATAAACAGTTTAGATAATAAGAGAATAGATGCTTTGGAAGTGTGGTACTAAAGAAAAATGCTGAGGATAAGATGGGTCGATTACGTAACTAATAAGGAAGTACTGGATATAATCGGGGAGAAAAGAAATTTGTGGCAAAATTTGACCAAAAGAAGGAATCCATTGACAGGACACATTCGGAGACATCAAGGGATCACGACTTTAGTGCTAGAGGGAAGTGTGGTTGTTAAAAATCGTAGATGGAGACCAAGAGATGAATACAGTTAACAGATCCATAGAGACGCAGGTTGCAGTAGTTATTCGGAGATGAAGAGACTAACACAGGATGGAGTAGCAAGGAGAACTACATCAAACCATTTTTCGAACTGACGACCATGACAATAACAACATCAAAAATCAGTATAGCTCTACATGAATGTAATACATATTGTTGCTATTGAATTTAAAATAGTGCTACAAAATAAGAAACAGTCAGTTCATGGTCTGATTGCAGGAAAACATTATCATCACCTGGTTTAAGTTCTTCAGGTGGGTCGTCCCTAGTGGTTCATCTTGGTTGTCCTTCATGCGGAAGCGAGTGGGATATTTCATGGCAGATGGAAGGGTAAATGGAAGCAGATCCACAAGATTTTTGTGTTTAGGAAGCTTAAGCTTTGTTTAGAGGCGACAAGATGACATTCGTGGGAGTTTTGCCTTTTATGTCATGTTTTATTAGACACAAGTGCATATGTAACCCTTTGGTGCCAACTGTCTAGCAATACCTTGTAACTACTGTTCTTTTTGTTCAGCAGGGAGCAGCGCAGGGTAGTATTTCACTTTGAAACATTTGCCGGAACAATTTTATGTGCTTTACCATGCTCTGGATGCACTTCTCATTTTTTCTGGGAAACTTACACGTCTCATAATAATGTGAATTGTACCCCTTTGCTTCTGATCCACTCAGCTACAAGCGACTTGGCGTGCTACCTTTATGTTGTAGGGCAGGTATTACGTATGACAAACACATCAGAAAGTTCAATAAAAGCGATGAAATACACTACTGGCCATTAAAATTGCTACACCAAGAAGTTCAATTCATAAACGGGTATTCCTTGGACAAATATATTATACTACAACTAACATGTGATTACATTTTCACGCAATTTGGGTGCATAGATCCTGAGAAATCAGTACCCAGAATAACCACCTTTGGCCGTAATAACGGCCTTCATACGCCTAAGCATTGAGCCAAACAGAGCTTGGATGGCGTGTACAGGAACAGCTGCCCAAGCAGCTTCAACACGATACCACAGTTCATCAAAAGTAGTGACCGGCGTATTGTGACGAGCCAGTTGCTCGGCCACCATTGACCAGAAGTTTTCAATTGGTGAGAGATCTGGAGAATGTGCTGGCCAGGGCAGCAGTCGAACATTATCTGTATCCAGAAAGGCCCGTACAGGGCCTGCAACATGCGGTCGTGCATTATCCTGCTGAAACGTCGGGTTTCAGAGGGATCGACTGAAGGGTAGAGCCACGGGTCGTAACACATTTGAAATGTAACGTCCACTGTTCAAAGTGCCGTCAATGCGAACAAGAGGTGACCGAGACGCGTAATCAATGGCACCCCATACCATCACGCCGGGTGATACGCCAGTATGGCGATGACGAATACACGCTTCCAATGTGCGTTCACTGCGATGACGCCAAACACGGCTGCAACCATCATGATGCTGTAAACAGAACCTAGATTCATCCGAAAAAATGACGTTTTGCCATTCGTGTACCCAGGTTCGTCATTGAGTACACCATCGCAGGCGCTCCTGTCTGTGATGCAGCGTCAAGGTTAACCACAGACATGGTCTCCGAGCTGATAGTCCATGCTGCTGCAAACGTCGTCGAACTGTTCGTGCAGATGGTTGTTCTCTTGCAAACGTCCCCATCCGTTGACTCAGGGATCGAGACGTGGCTGCACGATTCATTACAGCCATGCAGATAAGATGCCTGTCATCTAGACTGCTAGTGATACGAGGCCGTTGGGATCCAGCACGGCGCTCCGTATTACCCTCCTTAACCCACCAATTCCATATTCTGCTAACAGTCATTGGATCTCGACCAACGCGAGCAGCAATGTAGCGATACGGTAAACCGCAATCGCGATAGGCTACAATCCAACCTTTATCAATGTCGGAAACGTGACAGAACGCATTTCTTCTGCTTACACGAGGCATCACAACAACGTTTCACCAGGCAACACCGGTCAACTGCTGTTTCTGTATGAGAAATCGTTTGGAAACATTCCTCATGTCAGCACGTTGTCGCCACCGGCGCCAACCTTGTGTGAATGCTCTGAAACGATAATCATCTGCATATCACAGCATCTTCTTCCTGTCGGTTAAATTTCACGTCTGTAGCACGTCATCTTCGTGGTGTAGCAATTTTAATGGCCAATAGTGTAGAAAACCAGTACCTAGAGAGAGAGCGAGAACTAATTGGGAGAGACGAACCACGAAAATAGGTATTGTACTCCGCGAGAACTGAGATATTTTAGCAAAACCGGGTGTAGCGTGATAAAGCTTACTGCATTACTGCTGACGGACTCGCTGCGAACGAAGCATTCGGTGCGACTGTACGGTGGTAGCCATCGTAGTTGGTGTAAGCTGCCGACTGCGTATTACCTTAGGCGTCTGCTATCTGCTCACGAGGTGACCGAGTGAGAGCTTTGCTGTAGGATGGCGAAAACTTCCAAGCTGCAGCTAATCATGAAGCAACTCGCCTAATAACTTCAAGCAGCTGCCTACCATTGAGACCCCGAGATCAGTTCTCCGTGCTTCTCTTACCTCCGGTGCCAACCCACAGTGCAGTGGGACATGAAGAAGTGCCCGTAGCCAACATTGCCGGGCGAGGAGTCACTAATGGTTACTGTGGCCTCAGACCGGTGGTACAGATCAGCTGTTTGAGGTTTAGCTTACAAGGCCTCTAACGGTGCAGAATTCCTGAATGTGTGGTCTGTTGGTGTCCGTAGGAGCCGGCGTGTTCTCTGGTCAAGTTTGAAAGCAATGGCTCCAACTTTGAGGGAGTACGCCATGTTCAGGGATTTTATTGAATTTTATCATTTGGAGAGACTGAAGGACGATGTGTTTAATTGTTAAAAACCATTCAACAGCCAAGATCGCATAAATTACTTTTTTAGTTAAAACAACTGGTTTGAACAGACTATGCTGTCATCTTGAAGTGCTAAAATCTTTCGTCGTAATACACTTGATGTGTTGTACGTGAGGTCAGCCTAAAATGAAAGTGTTTTGCAACGAAAGATTTTAAGACCTGAAGGTGACAGCACGGTCTCTTGAAATCGGTTTTCTCAAAATAAAAAAAATAAAAATTACTTTATGCGATCTCGGCTGTTGAGTGGTTTCTTCAGCTATTTTAATATGAACGTTTAATAACATATATATCCCCCTCCCCGGCAGCACTGGTCAACAATAAAAACGTTTCCGGCTCAAAAATAGTTGATTCTCATGGATTTTCGTCTTCTGAACTAAGAAATCGCCATAAAAATTACAGATTACCTTTTGCTTTGGAGATAAAATGACGTTTCATTTTTATAGTCAACATTTTAAGTTTAGGGGAAATTTTGTTTTCGGCGTTGGCATACCTGTCCAATAACAAAATACAAATGCTCTTAAACTGTTTGTAAGTCATAAACACAGATATTGGTGCTGTGACTGTGAGTTTCATATAGTTTCTGATGTAATTAAAGACGAATATCTGGTTTGAGAATGATTTTGTAGTGTAAAATAAAAATGCCACGAAAATGTGTAAATAACGTGAATAATTTTTGTTACATTTGTAGTGAAATAACATGTTCCTCACAGAAACGCAATCTGAGGCCTCTTGTGAAGATTGACTATTTCGGTATGAATGTAGGTGACCAGGATGAGTCTTGGGCTTCACATACATGTTGCAACAGATGTTCAGTTACACTGTGAGAATGGCTGAAAAGCAAGAAACTATCTACTATCTGTGACTTTTGTTGTACCTATAGTTTGGCGGTAGCTTACAAACTATACAGATGACTGCTATTTCTGCTTGGTTCCATCTATAAAGGCAGGATTATCTATGAAGAAAAGAAGAACAGTACAGCACCCGACTCTTCGATCTGCTAATCGACCCATTCCGCATTCAGGTAGTTTGCCAGTTCCTACTCGACCCGAAAATGGTGTGTTTCAAGTATAAAATGAAGACAGTGTGGAACAAAAAGAAGAAGAAGAATCAAACAAGCTTTACACATCCCTAGACTCTGATTCTGAGGGAAAAGATGATAAACCGCGCAGACTGAATCGAGCGGAATTAAGTGATCTCATTAGAGACTTAAAACTGTCAGAGGAGAAGGCAGAAATTCTTGGGTCTCGAATAAAGCGATGGAATCTTCTCTAAAGTGATGTCACAGTCTCACAGTAAAGAAAACGTTACATGGAACTGCTTCCCTTTTTGGAGAAGAGAAAGAGTCTTGTCGTTTGCTGCGATATTAATGGCTCGATGAAATCTTTGAATTTGAACCATGATCCAACTGAATGGAGGCTACACACAGACTCCTCTAAGATTAGTCTGAGAGCTGTGTTACTTGACAATGACAATCGTCTTCATTCTATTCCTGTGGGTCATGCAATTCAAATGAAGTATACATACGCAAATATGACAGACCTCTTGGATACACATTTAAATATCATCAACATAAATGGAAAATCTGTGGCAATCTAAAACTTATTTCCCTACTCTTAGGAATGCAACTGAGGTACACAAAACATTGCTGCTCCTTATGTATGTGGGTCAGTAGGGACAGGAAATCGCATGAAATGACGAACTTCTCGCGGGCGAAAAAGATGTTCTTTTTCCATCCCTGCATATTAAGCTGGGTTCGATGAAAAACTTTGTCAAATGAATGAACCAATTAGGACGGGCCTTTAAGTGCATAAGAGGGAAATTTCCGAAATTAAGTGATGCAAAAGTTTAGGAAGGTATTTTTATCGGGCCACAAATTCGAGAACTTCTAAAGAATCCTGCATTTGAAGAAGTTCTATAGTGGGAAGAAAAGGAAGCTTGGGAAGCATTCAAGGGAGTTGATCGCGCATTTTTAGGCAACAAAAGAGATGATAACTACACTCACTTGGTGACAGCGCTCCTGCAAAAATACCATAACCTGTGATGTAACAAGTAGCTTAAAATCCATTTTCTCCAGTCGCATCTAGACATTTTCCCCCCTAGTTGTGGAGTTGTCAGTGATGAACGTAGATATTTATGTTAATGGTCAAAGATATCAGGGCCACTGGAATGAAGCAGTGCTCGCGGATTACTGTTGGTCTTCGTGTAGGGATGCTCCGGAACTGGGTTACAAGAGGCAAGCTAAAAGACGACGATCGCATGTAGCCGCCAAATGATTCTCTTCAAACCCAACCATCTGCGAGGTATTCTTCCAGCAATTTAGAGCTCTTAAAATATAACAAACATTTAAAACAAATTCAAATACACTTTCAACGTTGTTAGCACACGTAATTATAAATGTATCTTTTTCCCTTAATCCGTTGATATGAAGTACTTCCACCTAGTGTGTATGACAGAACCTAAAACTAAGAAAAAATTTTCATTGTCATATTCGTTTTTCTCTACCCAAAATTACGATGTATAGGGTCATGAAGTGCAGGAGAAATGGTTGTCAGTGTAGTCCGTCATGCAGACAGTGGCGTCTGTTGGCTGGGATTCCACGGTCCAGTCAGATTAGTTCGAGTGGCACCCATCTTCGACGTCAACGTACAATAACCACTCACAGATGATAGATGAAAGCACTAACAATAGAGGGTATACAATGCGCGTCGGGAGGATGAAGTCATTTTCGTAATGTGAAAATGGAACGATTTATCTAACGCGCCAAAAGCAACAGTGTCTACTCAACGATCGTCAGAAAACGTTACTTTGTTTGGGCCTCCGCAGTGGGCACCTGATTCATGCATCCATGCTGAGTGCTGCTCATCGTGGACCAAGAATGGAAGCTGCGCACAGTTGATGCAACGGGACGTGGCGACAGATGGTCTTTTCAGATGAATCACGTTTTATGCTCCACCAGACCGACGGCCGTTGGCGTGTACGACCTGAAACGTTGAAAGCAACAAACTTGCATGCGTTATGGTTTGTGGAATGTTTTAGTGGCATTTCCTGAGTGATCTCGTCGTTTATGAAGGCATAATGGCTCAACACAAGTATGTATCTGTTCTTGGCAACCATGTCCACACCTACAGAATGTTTGTTTTTCCTCAGCACGCTGGCATATACCAGCAGAGCAACACAACGTGTCACATAGCACACAATGTATGTGTGTGTGTTTCGAAGAGCCCCATGATTGGTTTACCGTAATACCCTGCCAAAAAATACTCCCCAGATTTAAACCCAACCGAGAATCTGTGGAACTCTTTCGATCGGGCTGTTCGAGCCATGGGTTCTCAACCGATAAATCTAGCACAGCTGATCACAACTGTCGGTACCTTCCAGAACCTCACTGACTCCCTTCTAGCATATCTCGGAGCGGTCCGCCCTGCAAAATTTGTTACTCCGGGTTTTGACAGGTGATCACAGTAATGTGACTGGACAGTGTAGTTTTGATGGACAAACTGATTAATTTTCTAGTTGACTATTTTAAAGACGTAGCTGATAGGTTTGTGCTCGGTACCAATAAACTCATTGTTTCATCAGCACTGTGATTCGCTTGTCTTTCTTCTGGATTTGTTTTATTTGACTCCGAAAACGAAGGAAGTAGGTTACAGTACACTTGTTCGCCCACTGCTTGAATATTGCTCACCAGTGTGGGATCCGTACCAGATAGGGTTGATGGAAGAGATGGAGAAGATCCAACGGAGAGCAGCACGCTTCGTTACAGGATCATTTAGTAATCGCGAAAGCGTTACGGAGATGATAGATAAACTCCAGTGGAAGACTCTGCAGGAGAGACGCTCAGTAGCTCGGTACGGGCTTTTGTTGAAGTTTTGAGAACGTACCTTCACCGAGGAGTCAAGCAGTATATTGCTCCCTCCTACGTACATCTCCCGAAGAGACCATGAGGATAAGAGATTAGAGCCCACACAGAGGCATACCGACAATCATTCATTCTAAGAACAAGACGAGACTGGAATAGAAGGGAGATCCGATAGAGGTACTCAAAGTTCCCTCCACCACACACCGTCAGGTGGCTTGCGGAGTATGGATGTACATGTAGACTCTCTTTATTTTCTGGTACTAGCAAGCACAGTCGGGTTGGCTTCACCACGAGCTGTGTCAGTCCACGAAATGTTAGTGGTTTAAAGGTAGTTCGAATATCTGGAAATCGGAATTCCTAACCCTCCATCAGCTACTAAATTTTCTCATAAATTAGCGTTCTTCAATTTGGCAAGAGCAACTGTTTTCACCGTCAAAAGGTGAATCCCGATAGCATCTTCAAATTCCAGTTTCAATAGATCAAACCAATGTTGCCATTTATGTGGCTTGGATCAGGCATAATTTCGATCAAATGCGTTTTCTGTTCTGGCGGACCATAACGACATTCGGTAAACGTAGCAGTTGCTGCAATTGTTGCAATAAGCTCCGCTACTCACTTCGCCGTAACACAATGGACCAATGCCCACAGCACCAAACGTACGCACATCATCAACAATGACGGCGGAATGGACCAGAGGGTTGCCTAGGAATTCGTTAATTATGCCCCAGTGTTTTATATTAAAAGCGTTCCGAAACCTAATCTTCAAGGGCAACTGTTTAGAGCCCTTTTTTAAAAAAAGAAAAAAAATTGCATCGTACTACTATAGGAAAGTGACCTCCAGCTCTGACCTGCGATTCTCTAGAACTGTAAAATCTCTTGAGATGTATGCTCTTGTTTTGGGTATTTATCCAAGACACGAAAAAGAATACTAGAGACGCTTTTCCTTAAGCAGAATGAAAATTTGGCGACACACGTATGAACTACGACGCTCTCTTCGGTCGAGTTCCGGGGTCCTCGCTCTTCTCAAAAAAATGGTTCAATTGGTTCTGAGCACTATGGGACTTAACATCTGTGGTCATCAGTCCCCTAGAACTTAGAACTACCTAAACCTAACTAACCTAAGGACATCACACACATCCATGCCCGAGGCAGGATTCGAACCTGCGACCGTACCAGTCGCGTGGTTCCAGACTGCGCGCCTAGAACCGCTAGACCACCACGGCCGGCTCGCTTTTCTCACTCGAAAGCCGCTTTACGAGAATAGATTAACTTCTTTCATGAGTTTAGAATATGAATTACAGATCACTTGCTTTTTTAATTTACTTCTTCATTTCAAACTTGCTTCGTTGTCTGTGAATATAAATGGAAAATTATAAAGCTGCTGCGAATTTCCCAAAACAGTTATTCAAACTTAATAACTATGTAACAACACAATTTATCAGATGCCTTATTGGCAACTTTCGAGCTTTGTATTACTTTTTATAAAACATTATTCACTTGGAAGTACATTTCGTAAGAGTTGGCAGTCATAGCACGTTTTACCGATGACACGTAAATGTAATTCATCAATAAGTCACTATTTCGTACAAAATATGTATTATAACGATCAGTCGTTTTGCATTCCAAAGCTTCTTTTCATTTAGTGAACGTTCAAGGCTGTGCTCTGGCAACGACATACGTCTTGTGGTGGGGTGACCACTGTTTGAGTCCGCTTCCGACTAAGAGAAATAAGGTTTTGCATGATTCCGTAAGGTCAGCAGTGACCAAGAATTCCGATCGTGAGCCATGCTCTAGCACAAAAGCCATAGTGTTCAACCCTTCCCTACCACCACGACACACTTCCTGTGTGTGGGGAGGGCGAAACTGTGAACGCGCCGCATTTAAATGACAACTGATATGTTATGTTTCGCATTTCTCAACAACAGAGATCATAAAAAACACATTTCCGGTATAATTTATATATTTTTGGTGCGCTGAAGACATAACTTTTATCTGATACAAGCTGTTTGGATATGGACATTCATGAATAGTTTCACGAATTTTGGAATTCAGGTATTCACGTAATCGTGACTTATTTAGTTCCATAATAGAAAAAAGGGTGTTTCATACACACATAATTTGATCGAAATATTGTAGAATTTTTAAGACTCACTATGGAGACGTGGAATCTCTACTTTAGCAAAACACTGTGGACGTCCTTATCAATTTTAATCTAAAAGAATTTGTCTTTAAAATGGGAAATACATAGTAGATCAGTCAGCTACACGCACAGAGGCGCCTTCAACTAAAATCTGAAACGTCTCGGGAACAGCTCTAAAACAGATGTAAGTTTCGCAGTGTCCTCATAAAGCTTAGAAAACTATCTTCGTATTTCTTTCAAGGCCACACTGAATTCTTCAAAACCCGTGTTTTCTTTAACTGCACACTGTTTGTCAGAATTTGTCATTTCCACTATGCGACTGTCATTTTAAATGACTCCCAGTCCAGTCAGAAGTAGTAAGTTGTTTCACACTTTGCAATGTCTCAGTGCGTGCAGTGTGTGGACAGGTCATTTGAAAGTGCGAGGTGTGGAATTCATGCCAGATGTCCTAATACTATTCGTTCGTGCACTCCGACAATAGTTGGTTCCTGGCATGTCCCTTGACTTAACCAATGTACTTCGCTATTTTCTGTATTATATAATTATTTTTGGCGCGTTGAAGACATAATTTTTATATGATATAAACTGTCGGCCCACAGGCAAGCTCAGAGTTTCATGATTCTCGCACTCGAGTTGCCACGTAGTCGTGACGTATTTAGTTTCATAATCTAAAAGTGCGCGCGACTTCAGAAATTTAACTACTCGTACGTCCAACCCTTTCACGCGCCCCACGTATGAAAATATAGCACAAAGTGCTTTTTGACATTAAAAACATGAAATTCCGTTTACGATTATTATAATTTTTTGCTCTATCATTGTCAGCTAAGTTTTTAATTCTTTCTGCGTGGTAATGTCATTTCAGAGAAAATTTCCAGTACCCATCGATGATGCGACTGCATAATAGATGTTGCGAATTCTCGTCCCTCCCTCCTGCCGCTCTCATTGAGTTTTAAAGGCTAATTCCGGCAGGTCGCTGGACTGTCTCTTGCTTTGCGAAGAGTCACTGCACTTGTGAATGTCATGTAATGAAAAAAAGCAAAGGGTAAATGATTCTGCCCAACTGAATATGGTTGTCCTGACCGAAAAGTGCCGCACCAAAGTAATAAACGAAATGTAGAGCTGTACCAGATACTTCGGAGAGAGAGCGAGCAAAGCGTTCACGCCTCCGTCTGCACGTGGCCCTCACGCCCAACTCACGTGTGGTTTAGCACGCACTAAGTCTGAAACGTTAATTTACAAAGGACGTTGCCGATTCCTTTCTTCCCTGTCTGAACGTGTGCCGGATCTCTGTTGACCACGTCATCGCCAGAATGGTAAAGGTCTGTCATTTTCAAAGTAACAAATCCAAAGACATGGGTCACAAAATTGAACAGAACGACCAAGAATGAATATTAACGAACGTCATTGCACCATTCCCTTCAGGGCACCCTCGTTCCTCACTCAAATTCTGCTGTTCCATATTCCCCGTTTAGTGACGTTCCAGTTCCACACTTCCTGATTTCTACTTCAGACTCATTCCAGTTCTATTGTTCCTATTTCCCATTTTGGTCTCGATCCAGTTCAACTGTTCCTCATTCTCACCTCAGTTTTGTTAAAGTTCAGTTTCCTCGTTCCTGGCTCGGTCTCGTTTCTTCTTCCAGTTTCCCCATGCATTTTTTCTGCTTTAGTCTCATTCCTGTTCCACTGTCCCCACCTGAGCCTCGTTTGGTCAGTTTCGTTCCTCGTTCGAGTTCCACAACACCTCGTTCTCATTTTGGTCTTGTTCCTTGTTCTATTTCCGCCGTTCCTTATTCCTGCTTTGGCCTCGTTCTAGTTCCACTGTACCTAGCTTCGGCATCAGTCTCATTTGGTGAGTCTCTTTCCTCATTTCCCTTCCATCATCCCTATTTCCCACTTTGGTCTCGTTCCTTGTTCCATTTTCTCCAGTCTTCGTTATCCCTTTGGTCTCGGTCCAGTTCTGCTGCTCCTCGTTCCTGTCTCTGTCTCGTTCGGTGGCTCTCATTCCTCATTCCACAATCGCGATTCCTCATTTCTGCCTCATTCTCGTTTGGTCGACATGGTCTTTTTCAGGTGGTCAGTTGCGCCTCATTGCAGTACCATCATTCTTCATTCAGTTGAGGTTCCTTTCGCTCACTGTGTACATCAGTTTTTACTAAATTTCAAACTCTTGACGAAATATCGATGTCCATTTCTTCAAAAATGACCTTTATTATCTGTGGCTGATAATTTATAACTTACTAAATTACCACAAGAAGTCCCATTTATCTGGCAGTCGTTTATTGATATACTAGAGCATCTTTTAAAAACAAAACAGGTTGTTAGAAAATTTAATTATGTGAATTATCGAAACAATTCCCTGTACGATTTTCACTTTTCGTATGCTGAGGTACAATTGGTAACCTTTGAAGGGATTAAAAGAAAGGCAGACTACCTGGATACTCTTCGAGCTTACCCTTTTAAATAAAAATTTAAAAAAAGAAATGGCATTGCACTACTTAGCAAGAGTCCGTTGTAATCTGCTTCACTCACTCAAGTCACCATGTTTTTTCGTTAGCATTTTGAAAATATCTGATCCCACTTGAGTCCTATGTACCTAACAAAGGGACCTTACAAACTGAGCGTCTTTAAATTTTTTGATTCTCATGTGGTTCGAAGGTCAATGCCCTGGAGTCATTTTCCTAAAGCTGTAGGACCCAAGTCAGAAAAAAATCGATAAATCGGGACGTTTAGAAAATTACATAGCTGTGTGTAATATGAAACAATTACGAATGATTAACTTAAGTGCAGGTAGCTGAGTGAGTCACGGAATGTTCTCAACTGTTAAGTCACAGGGTCTAATCTCACAAGGAACAACTTTATTGACATTTTTATTTAAATTCCACGTTTATTAATAGACAGTAACACTAATTAACAAATACTGAATCGAAGTTTTCAATAAAACTAAAGTCTTCCTATTTTTAATTTCTGGTCACTCGAAAACGAATTAAAATTCCATGAATACATACAAAATTGCATAATTATACAAAGTAAGTAAAAGTGAAACTGTAAAAAGGAATCGTTCCTAAAACGGATCAGTCACCAGTGAAGTAGTCGTAAAAGTTGAAGTAGTTTTCCTTATCTCTAACAGACATCCCTAGCTGAATCCAGGAAGATCATATCCAAGACAGCTACACATTCGAATCTCTTCAAACTACCAGTCGATATAAGTCCAGTGACTACCTAAAGTCTACACATATATCCAGCACGGATTTTATAGAATGCTGTTTTGCATACGTTTTCATTTCGTATTATAGTCTGTCAAATGTATAAATGTACCTTGAGTCTTCACGTTAGTTGTATTCTTTCTTTCTATGGTGTTGCTGTTGATGCAAAAAGCCATTCACGCAATGCGTTCGTAAGTTCTATTATTTGGTATAACAGTAGCAAATACTGTTTTTTTGCAAAGAGAAACGCGTTAGTTCATTTTGTTTTACACGAAAACTTGGGTAAGCTTCGTTGCTACTCGCTCTGTTGTAACACACACAGTTATTTGGACTACAAGTAAATAATAAAAGATATACTTGAAGCTCTCCATTTACTTGAATCTTTGCTCCTGCTGCAGATGACAGATGTCAGGTAACAGATCCAAGGATTTCGAAACTCCTCACTGAAAAATATAGAACTGGAGCTTCGCATAATATTACTCTACCGGTCATGGACAAGTGCTCTGAGTCCAGACATATGAGGTAGTGTGAAAGTAGTGAGTGTGCTTTTAGAAATTTTTGGAAATTAGTGGTAAATTCCTATAGGACCAAACCGTTGCGGTCATCGGTCCCTAGTTTGCTTTTAGATAACGCTGTGGAAAAATGTAGAGTCCTAATACTGCAATTTTTCCAGTGAGCAACATATTTATTTAGAAGATGTATAAAAATTTAGTCTTCTACTGTGAAGATCACAAAAAATTTATCTTCGTGAGAAATTTACAGATATAATATGCAGTGAAAGCAAGGAATGAGACACGTTAATCATCATTCCACACTATAAAAGAAATAAAGCATGATAGATAAAGACTGTCTGACAAGCAGATACATTATAAAATTTTATCGAAAACTGACAATAAAATATGTTTCTGTTATTGGCATACGGCCACTGGACTAGTAGTTTTAAACTGGTTTCATTGTTCCCAGACAACAGTGAACGAGCAAAATTGGTGGAAATGGAATATAGGAAACTTCCTGGCAGATTAAAACTGTGTGCCGGACTGAGACTCGAAGTCGGGACCTTTGACTTTCGCGGGCAAGTGCTCTACCAACTGAGCTGCCCAAGCACGACTCACGCCCCGTCCTCATAGCTTTAATTCCGCCAGTACCTCGCCTCCTACCTTCCAAACTGCACAGAAGCTCTCCTGCGAAACTTCCAGAACTAGCACTCGTGGAAGAAAGGATATTACGGAGACATGGCTTAGCCACAGCCTGGGGGTTGTTTCTAGAATGAAATTTTCACTCTACAGCGAAATGTGCACTGATATGAAACTTCCAGCCAGATTAAAACTGTGTGCCGGACCGAGACTCTAACTGGGGACCTTTGTCTTTCGCGGGCAAGTGCTCTACCAACTGCGCTACCCAAGCACGACCCACGCTCCGTCCTCACAGCTTTAATTCCGCCAGTACCTCGCCTCCTACTTTCGCAGGAGAGCTTCTGTGAAGTTTGGAAGGTAGGAGGCGAGGTACTGGCGGAATTAAAGCTGTGAGGACGTGGCGTGAGTCGTGCTTGGGTAGCTCAGTTGGTAGAGCACTTGCCGGAGAAAGTAAAGGTCCCGAGTTAGAGTCTCGGTCCGGCTCACAGTTTTAATCTGCTAGGAAATTTCATATCAGAGCACACTCCGCTGTAGTGTGAAAATTTCATTCTGGAATATAAGAGTTTACATCATATCCCCATTCACTCATCCAGATATAGACTTTCTGTAGTTACTCTGGATCCCTCAATATGGCGTAACGCTGAAGCGTTAATAACCACAATGAGAGAAAAGTAAATGGTCATAAACACAACCGAGCGAGGTGGCGCAGTGGTTAGCACACTAGACTCGCATTCGGAAGGACGACGGTTCAATCGCGCGTCCGGCCATCCTGATTTAGGTTTTCCGTGATTTTCCTAAATCGATCCAGGCAAATGCTGGGATGGTTCCTTTGAAAGGGCACGGACGACTTCCTTCCCCTTCCTTCCCTAATCAAATGAGACCGATGACCTCGTTGTCTGGTCTCCTTCCCCAAACAACCCAACCCAACCCCATAAATACGACGGGGTTTCCTCGACCAATATCGGCTGAAAAAATGTGTAATTTGTTGCGGAACATCGTGGAATAGTCCAGCTTTATCCCCTATAGTTCTATGAAGTTTCGGTAGGTGGCATTGTTATACGTAGCTTTCAAAATGGCGTCTGTAACGGAAGTGCGAGCAAAGCAGTGTGCTGTTGGAAAACCAGACCACTGCAGAGATTCACAGGCGCTTGTAGAATGTCTATGGAGACGTGGTAGTGACCAAGAGCACGATGAATCGTCGGACAATACGTATGTCATCATTACAACAAGGTCGCGCTTATTTTTCTGACCTCCCACAAGAAAGTCGGCTGCACACAGCTGTGACTCTTGCCGTGGACATTCTCATTCGAGGTGATCGACGGATCACTGTCTCAACACGCTCGTCCACCAGTTAGCGTGCTCAAAGGTGTTTGCCTGCTGGGTTCCTCGCCACCTATGGTCTTCACCATTAACAGCAAAGAATGACCATCTATAACCGAATTGCTTGTACGAGGGTCTTCGAGCCAATATTTATCGAACATCGTCACGGGCGATGAAACAGGGATTCGTAACTTCTAACCCCTCAGGGGAAGTTCGGCCACCGAGTCCGAGTCTTATTTCAGTCGACGCCACATTGGGCGACTCGCGTGCCGGTGATGAGGACAACACAACACCCAGTTCACAAGCGGAGAAAATCTCCAACCCGGCCGGATAATCGAACCCGAGCCCGCTGCATGGGAGGCAAGCACGTAAACACTCAGCTAAGCAGGGGGACTTCTAACAGGAAACAATGTGTAAATGCATGGTGTGACACCACACCACCTGTACTTTGAAGAAACGGTTCGAAGCCGCACCCTCATCCAGTAATGCCTTAGCGTCGGTTTTCTGGGACCCTAAGGGGGCTACTCTGTTTGATATCCTCCCTCATGGTGCTACTATCAACTCTGAAGTGGATTTTCCCGCCCTCAGCAAACTGAATAAATGAATTCAGCATGTTCGCCGCAACAAAGTGCAAACGAACTTCTCCTCCTCCATGACAACGCAAGTCTGCGCCCTTGAGAGGAGCTCAGAACATTACTTTTCGGCCTCATCCACCCTATAGCTTGTATGTCGTACTTTTGAACTTCCTCTTGTTAGGCCCAATGAAGCATGTACTCAGAGGGAGGCAATAAGACGTTGGCTCCGACGTCTACCGGTGGAGTGGGAGCATACAACCCCCCCCCCCCCTTCCCTCCCCCAGTAAGGTAGCGTGAGAGCGTGAGGCCCAGGCAGTCTATTAATCTACTGATACAGCAAATCCCGAACCAAATTTACACATCACAAACAAAAATCTTCAAGTATCAAATTACAGCTTCTTACTTATCATCTGAGTGTGTTAGTTCTTGGTTGAAGACTTTCGCCAAATGAAACCAGCAGGAGGGTCACTAGTACCCATGATACGGCATGGGCATTACTTACTGACTAACGGCACAGGTCTCGCAAAAGTGAGACTGAGTGATCTTGTTGAGTCCTGTATAAATTCTCAGCGTTGCTTCCAGCTGCCACCCCAAACGGCAATCCTATGAAAAATAAATTCTCAGCGTTGCTTCCAGCTGCCACCCCAAACGGCAATCCTATGAAAAAACTAAATCACTTTTACATTCCGATTCTGCTTTACGTGGTAGGTACTAAATGTAACTATCTTGCACTATAGGTGTTCTTACCCTCATACAAGGTATCTTATCTGCCAGTCGTCTGAAAATTATAACCAAAGAAGTTACAGGACAATCGAAACCAGCGTAAAGCACTGACATGCACAGGTGTAGGTGCCACAGTAGCTTGGCCAGACGTCGCCAGACTTCTCACTCCATTTCCAGTCCAGTAGGTTGTCAAATAGGAAGTGAATAATAAGATTCTTTCTAGTGTTGGACAGAGAATTTTTGGAAATATCAGTGTCACCTTGAGCTTAGTATATCACACGCATCAGTGTTATCCTTAATGCAATAAGAATGGAAGGCGACGAAACCCAACTAAAGTGAAATACAAATGACCCTAGTAATCACTCATTATCCGTTTGGAAATCAACGTGATATCAAAATATGAACCTCAAGAGCCACCTAATGTAAATGCGATGTTTTTTTTTTCTTTGAGGCATCAGTCTTTTGACTGATCTGGTATTGCTCGTCACGAATTCCTCTCCTGTGCTAACCTCTTCATCTCAAAGTAGCACTTTCCAACCTACGTCCTCAATTATTTGCTGTATGTATTCCACTCTCTCTCTTTCTCTACAGTTTTTGTCTCTACATCTCCCTCTAGCACCATGGAAGTCATTTCCCTGAGGTCTTAACAGATGTCCTATCATCCTGTCCCTTCTCCTTGTCAGTGTTTTAAAATTCGTCTCCGATTCTGCCCAGAGCCTCCTAATTCCTTACCTTATGAGTCCACCTAACTTTCAACAGACGTGTTTAGCACCCCATATCTAATGCTTCGATTGTCTTCTGTTCCTATTTTTCCACAGTCCCTTTTCCACCACCATACAATGCTGTGCATCAAACATAATATTCAGAAAGTTCTTCCTCAAATTAATGCCAATGTTTGATGTTAGTAGACTTCTATCGGCCAGGAATACTCTTTTTGCCAGTGCTAGGCTGCTTTTGATGTCCTTCTTGCTCGGTCCGCCAGTGGTTATTTTTGCTGCAGAATTCCTTAAATTCAACTGCTTCGTAATCATCAATCCCGCTGTTAAGCTTCTCGCTGTTCTCATTTCTGATAATTCACATTACTTTCGTGTTTCTTCCATTTACTCCTAATCCATATTCTGTATTCATCAGACTGTTCATTTCGTTCAGAATATCACGTAATTCTTCTTCACTTTCACTCACGATAGCAATGGTATCAACGAATCGTATCATTGATATCCTTTCATCTTAAATTTTAATTCCACTGCTGAACCTTTCTTTCATTTCCATCATTGTTTCTTTGATGTACAGGTCGAACTTTTGGAATGAAATACATCCCTCTTTACATCCTTTTTAATCCGAACACCTCCTTCTTGATCGTCCACGCTTATTATTCCGTCTTGGTTCTTGTACATATTGTATTTTACCCGTCTCTCCCTACAGCTTACCCCTATTTTTCTCAGAATTTCGAACATCTTGCACCATTTTGTATTGTCGAACGCTTTTCCCAGTCTGCAAATAATATCACGTTTCTTTATTTTCGTTTAGCCTTGCTTCCATGCTACGGTCGCAGGTTCGAATCCTGCCTCGGGCATGGATGTGTGTGATGTCCTTAGGTTAGTTAGGTTTAAGTAGTTCTAAGTTCTAGGGGACTGACGACCACAGATGTTAAGTCCCATAGTGCTCAGAGCCATTTGAACCATCTTGCTTCCATTATCAACCGCAACGTCAGAAATGTCCCGCTGGTACCTTTACCCCTCCCAAAGTCAAACTGATAGTCATCTAACACATCCTCAATTTTCTTTTCCATTCTATTGTACATTATTCTTGTCAGCAACTTGGATGCATGAGCAACTGAGCTAATTGCGCAAGAATTCTCGCACCTGTCAGCTCTTGCGGTCTTCGGAATTGTGTAGATGATATTTTCTCGAATGTCAGATGGTGTGGCGTCAAACTCATACATTCCACATACCAGCGTGCATAATCGTTTTGTTACCAGTTCCCCAAATGACTGTATAAATTCTGATGAAATGTTATCTATCACTTAAGCCCTCTTAAATTCTGATTCTAAAACTGGATCGCCTGTGTGTTTTCTGTCGAATACTGTTTTTTCTCTCATCACATCAGAGAAATCTTCCCGCTCATAGAGGCCTTCAATGTACTCTTCCCTACCATCCGCTCTCTCATCTACATTTAGCGCTGGAATTCCCATTACACCCTTAATGTTATGACACTTGCTTTTAATTTCACCGAAGGTTGTTTTAACTTCGCTATATGCTGAGTCAGCTGTTCCACAATCATTTCTTTTTTGATTTCTTCACATTTTTCATGCAGCCATATCGCCTTAGCTTCCCTGCACCTCCTCTTTATTTCTGAATTCCTCTGAACATTTTTGTACTTGCTTGTTCCATCGATCGCCGGCTGTTGCGGTTCTAGGCGCTTCAGTCTGTAACCGCGTGCCCGCTGCGGTCGCTGGTTTGAATCCTGCCTCGGACATGGATGTGTGTGATGTCTTTGGGCTAGTTAGGTTTAATTAGTACTAAGTTCTAGGCGACTGATGACCTCAGAAGTTCAGTCGCATAGTGCTCAGAATCATTTTTTTGTTAGAGCTGTAACTATGTGTTAACCAACTGTCC
Organism: Schistocerca nitens; assembly: GCF_023898315.1. NCBI lineage: Eukaryota > Metazoa > Arthropoda > Insecta > Orthoptera > Acrididae > Schistocerca > Schistocerca nitens. The sequence continues at coordinate 89,677,214 of NC_064622.1, read as the reverse complement.
TTCTCACACCTCCAGCCTCTCTTTTATCCACACAGACTCCTAAGATTGGATACCTAACCATTCAGTTATCTTGGTCCCAACGCCGTTAGCTACTCAAACGCTTCTCTTAATTCCGTGATTCGTTTCACACTACACTCTCCTATTTCTTGTTCCTGCCTCACAACCTTTGCTATTGAGTCCGGTACCTGGTCATTTAATAATTCCCTCGTTTCTTATGTCATGCAAAGATATCGTCCCTATTCCTTGGTTTCTGGTTATTCTTTTCCATAAAATCGTGAGCAAGATATATATTATCATACGATGTAATGATTGATACTGACAGGGGATTTCAAATTGATTACATATTTATAGATTTCAAGAAAGCCTTTGACACTATTCCTCCCAAAATACTTCTAACCATATTGCACGCCTATGGAGCAACGCTTGAGTTGTGCAGCTGGATTTATCATTTCCTTTCAGAAATGTCATAGTTCGAAGTTATCGATGGAAAATCATGGAGTCAAAGAGATGTGATATCTAGTGTCCCCGACGGTGGTGTTATAGGTCCACTGCTGTTCTTAATCTATAGAAACGATTAGGAGACAATCTGAGCAGTCGTCTTGAATATTTTGCGGATGATTCTGTCGTTTTACATTAGATTAGAGTCAGTTTTCGCTCTGTAGACCCAAAAAATGAGTTATTCTCGTGGGTGTGGAACATGTCAGAGAGTATAACATAAAAACATAAAACATTTGAATATAATAATTACTACCCTAATCATTTTTCAGGAGATAGTCGAAATAGGTGAAGACAATGCGGTAAATGGGAACAACTAATATTTACAAAATTAACATGCTGTCAGAATTAAACACTGTTATGCACTGTTAATAAATATATCATACACAAAGTACCTAATCTTGATTGTTGTGACCAAGTGCTGTCGAAACTGAAAACTAGCAGATATTTTCACTTAAGGTGGCTTAAAAGTCTCTGTTAATATATAAATCTATGGAGTAGAAGGAGTTGCCTATCAAAAAGTCTTTCAAACTCTCTTTAAACCATGCTTTATCTGAAACCAGATTTTTATTGTTTGCAGGAAGTTTATTCAAAATGTGTGTACCTCAATATTGGACCCATTTTTGGACCAGGCTAAGTGAATTTAGATCTTTATTTACATTGTTCTTATTTCTAGTATAGATACTATGTATTGAGCTATTTGTTGGAAAAAGAGATGTATTACTTGCAACAAAATTCATTAAGGAATAAATATACTGGGAAGCAGTGGTTAGAATACCAAGTTCCTTGAACAGGCTTCTACATTATGTTCTTGACTGTACACCACAAATGATTTTTATCACACGCTTTTGCACCCTAAAAACGTTTGCTCGGTTTGATGAGTTTCCCCAGAATACGATCCCATATGACGTAATAGAATGAATGTAAGCAAAGTATGCAAGTTTTTTTATATTTGTATCTCCTACATCTGGCATCATTTCATGGCAAAGAGAGACTTGTTTAGGCGCTTAAGCAGTTCTGTGATAAGCCCTTCTCAACTGAATTTACCATCAAGTTGTAATCCCAGAAATTTAACACTGTCAACCTCTTTGATGTGCATGTCTTCATATCTTATACAAATGCTGGAAGGAAATCTCTTATAGATTCTGAACTGCATATAGTGGCTCTACTTAAAGTTTAATGACTATGAATTAGCTTTTAAATCACTTATTAATGTCAATGAAAATTTGATTATCAGCTATTTCTAAATCTGTATTTGACTTGCTACTTATTGCAGTGTTTTTATCATCTGCAAACAAAACAAACTTAGCGTCTGGCAGTGTAACAGATGAGAGGTCATTAATTTCCACAAGAAAAAGCAATGGACGCAAGATGGAACCTTGAGGAACACCACATGTAATTAATTCCCCGTTAGATGAAGACTGACTGCTTACTGCACAGCTATTACACATGGACACCTATTGTTTCCTGTTAGACAGATACGATTCAAACCATTTCGCGGCACTGCCAGTGACACCATAACATTTTAATTTACTTAAGAGAATGCTGTGGTTCACACAGTCAAAGGCTTTGACAGGTCACAGAAAATGCTAGTAGCCTCTAATTTATTACCTAATGAATTAAGTGCATTCTCACTGTAAGTGTAAAAAGCTATCTCTATATCAGAACTGTTAATAAATCCAAACTGTGACTTGTACAATATATTATTTGCAGTCAGATGCTTAAGGAGACGCTTAAAAAAAACCTTCTCAAATATTTTTTGAGAAAGACAGTAAAAGTGAAACTGGTTGATAGTTTGATGGTATCTCTTTATCCGCCTTCTTGAAAAGGGGCTTAACTTTAGCATATTTTAGCCAGTCTGTAAATGTTCTGCTGATAAGAGATTCATTACACAAATAATTTTAGATAGAACTCAACTCGCATAGGCACTCTTTGATTAACTTCACTGATATATTATCATACCCACTGGAATACTTATATCTTAAGGGTTTTATGATGTATGCCACTTCTCTGAGAGACGTGAGTGTCATTCCATTTTACTGAAGATATCTTTAATGACTGGTCTCAGATATTCCATTGCACTGTTCAGTGAACCTGATAACTCCAAGCTATCAGTAACAGAAATGAAGTACCTGTTTAAGAGGTTTGCAACCCTACATGTAATTGTTACCAATGTCTCATTTATTTTTAGAGCTATCTGTTCCTCTTCCTCTTTGGCCCCACCTGCCTCTGTCTTCACTATATCCCATACAGTTTTTACTTTGTTGCCTGATGTAATTATCTTTAACTCATAATAAAGCTGCTTCAATTTCTGGCTTACTTGCTTCAATATTCTGCTGCATTCTTTGTAATTCATTACAGTTCTAACACCAGAGCTGTTCCTAGATAGTAGCTACACTTTCCATTTTGTTTCAGATGACAGCTTTCTTCATTGTGTAATACTAAGTTTCTCTTTTTACTTCTGTGTCATGTGAGCTACCTTTAGGGGAAAACAGTTTTCAAAAGTGGAAGTAACTTCATTAGTAAATGCTTTATAATATCCATTTGAGTTAGAAGTATTGTATACAACTATACAGTTCATGTCTTTGAGCAGTTTCCTGAATTTCTCAACTTTAGACTTATTTATTACCCTCCTGTACTCAGGTTTAATAGATTGTTTGTCCTGACAAGTTTCAACTTTTAACACAAGATGCTAAATGTCATGATCAGATACACCATTTACTACTGATGGCTTCTTTCCCTAGATTTGTCTACAACGATATTATCAACCGCAGTCTCAGATCATTTACATATCCTAGTATTAAAGTTCACAGTACCAATTAAATTGAATGATAGCCTTACTGACTACAATAATTGTTCAGTGACAGAGCTTTTCAATAAATCCACATTAAAATCACCAGCAACCACTATTTCCTTTTTTTAACATGAAATGGGACAGCAGAGCTTCCAGATTGTTTAGGAAGACATTAAAATTTCCTGAAGGTTATCTGCATATACCTACTATTATAAAGGACTCATTATAAAATACTACTTCTGTTGAACAAGCTTCTAAGTACTGCTCCGAGAAAAATTTATTAATATCAGTATTCTTGGAATCGGTTTCTGACAAATATGGCAACTCCTCCTTTCTCCATATTTTCTCTACAGGAAAATGAAGCTAACTTGAATCTTGTAACATTTAACATATCTGTACCAGTGGTCACATGATGTTCAGAGAATCACATTATATCAATTCGTTTGCTCAGTTCTAATTCTTCAACACAAATAAGCAACTCTTTAAGATTACCCCTTAGTCCTCGGATATTCTGGTGCACTAACGATAACTTATTTTGTGTGATGGCTGAATTACAACTGGATGAACCTAATTTTCCTGCCAATTTTTTAGTGTCTGTTGTTTCAATCAGAGGCTGTCTGTATGAATTGTGTACATTAGAATTTGCTTTCTGGCTGCCTGTTTTATCAATGTGAATGTCATTTTCAGACTGTCTCTGAACATCTTTTGTTTCTGCCCTCCCTACCCTAAGAAACCGCTGATCTGTCACTTGTAACCACTGGTACTTTACCACTTGTGATAGTGCTCCCTTAAGGTATTTGCTATTAGCCCAGACAGTTTTCCCTTCCCTTTCCTCTTGAGGTGAAGGCCATGCCTAATATAGTCCCACCTGCTGATAGTCAGCACGAAGCACACTGATATGAAAGCCCTGTAACAGATACAAGCAGCCGTTCCACCTCTGAAGTACTCTCCTAACAGTTTAAATTAGGCCAGTCATGGCACCTCAGAAAAGACACAAGCCCAACACCAGTATATCTCGTTGCTGAATCTATCTTTAACAGGTCACTCTCAAGTGAATACTTAGGGTTCCTATATATGCTGTTGCCTGCCCCACCCACTATTACCACAGTGTCTTCCTTTGTGAAGTCTTTACAAAGTAAATCTACATCCTCTATCACCTGATCCAGACTTGCACTAGGTTTGAAAAAATTTGTGACCTGGTATCCTGACCATAGTTCATCCTGCAACAGTTGGCCAACACCTCTAAAATGAGAACTACCTAACAACAAAACTCTCTTCTTCTCCACAGCTTATTCTGACTTCTTACTTTTGAAACACTTTTTGAAAGTTTGTTGTGTCCTGTCTATTCTAATATATTTGTGGCTCATCAGTTTCCAACTGTGACAACACATCAAACCTGTTTTCCACATTCACAAAAAAAAGTCTGAGAACATCCTATTCCTTTTCTTCTATAATCTGCTGTCACTTCCCACCTATCTTTTCCCTTCTCCTCCCCCCCCCCCCACATTAAATTTGCCAGGTGTTGTTTCTCTTTATCTAAGTCTGTCTGAAGGGCAGCGATCTTCTCTTCCTGGTCCAATATCTTCCTATCTCTACAGCAAATCCTACACAGCCAATTAGCCTAGTAAAGTCGTCACAAGATTAAAAAAATAGTAAAATGACTTAGATGTGATACTTACATGCTGCCAAAAGTGGTTGTTTTTTGTGTATAAGGAACAATGTGGGATCATTCAATTGAATACGAAAAGCTTGTCTGTCCTCTTCTAGAGTGTAGCTGTCGGTATGGGATCCTTACCACGTATTACTGATGGAGGACGTCGAAAATGTCGATAGAAGGGCAGTTTGTTTTGTATTATCGTGAAATAGGGAAGAGAGTGTCACGGATGTGATAAACGAGTTGGGGTGACAATCATTAAATTTTAAGGCGTTTTTCGTTGCAGTAAGATGATTTACCCTAATTTCGGACATCAGCTTTCTCCTTTGGATTTGAAGACATTTCATTATCACCAGACTACAAAGATAGAAATGACCATCGTAATAAAATAAGAGAATTCATAGCTCGTACAGTAAGATTTAAGTGTACATTTTTCCCATGCGCTCTCAGAGCGAGGAACGGTAGAGAAATAATCTGAAAGTGGGAAGTACCTTCTGCCAAGCACTTAAGTGTGAATTGCAGAGTAGTCATGTAGGTGTCGATATAATACATACTGCATCCCCTACCCAGAAAAATCGTGCTGCCGAAGTTCAAGTTAGATCATAATTAGCTTTGCTTAATAAATCTGGTTCACTCCCGGTTCTAACTTCTGTCCCTAAGGCATTGGATATCGCCACTGCATCTCCCTTCCAACATAGCTCTGTTATCATGTTTTCTTCTCCACAACCTCTAAACTCATATAATTTATGTTAGGTGGAAGCCGAGTGTGCAACTCCTAGGCCACAGTTACATGTTCCACAGACTCGTAACCCCGCATTCAGACTTCTACGTCTCCACCGTGTGCCAGAACACGATCCTCATTTCTATCACCACTGCCACCTGCATCGTGACCTAAAGCATTAGCTTCTCCGTCAGCGTCTTACACGTTCGATTCACCTCATCTCTCATACTCCGTGTGTCTTTCGAATCAGAACTGTAGGTCTCCGGCACAATGGGGTGTTCAGTTTCTTTAAGGAGATGGCACAGTTACCGCCCAGGTGTCAAACTCACAGATCATGAACCCAAAGATACATAATATTGCACTGTGATACCTACGTCCCCATTTAACAAGACATAATATGCCGTACAGGAAAAAGACGTTCCGTATCTGCAATCCCTTTAAATGCAACCACGCATCTCATCCTTCTGTTAGAATTACTTCGCAGAGGCTCAACAAAATCTTCTACTCCCAGCGAAAATTTACTCAGTCTTTATACTGTCTGAGATAGGTACCCAGTTTTGTTTATCTTTACGAGCTCAAGTACGCGCTTTAACACATTTGCTGCGCAAGCTCATAATGGCTGTTTCGCCCCTCAATAATCCTCTGCTACACCTGTTTCCGATGACACTGTCTAAAGGAGCCACTCCCACTGCAATCAGTCGCAAGGTGCCCATACTTCGACACACTGAACGAAGTGCCAGCTCTGACCGAGTACATGGATTCCGAAGTTACAATAAATGACGTTTCTGTCATCTAACTGTGTATAGACCACCATTCATCTCCCGGGAGTAGCCCCTGAAGTCTCTAACATCAATCTCTGGTTCACCGCTCTTGAACTCAATCATTACAGACGGGCCGGACTGACATCATTGCGAGTTCACCACTATCGAACCCGTGGTCGAATCATCCCTTACTCTATACACTGATTGACAATTGCTAAGGAACAGTCACATTGTCGACAGGAATAATCACAGGCAATGATGACGTCATTAAACACAGTACATACGTTGTAGAGGTGGATTAGTACATTTATAACGAAAAATGATACAGATTTCACCATACGGAAGGGCAGGACAACAGACGTAAGGAACGTTCATGTTTGGCGAAGGTTATATTCACAACATAAAGATCCATACTTGATTCTCAGTCAGAAATAAGCCCTGTTCGGGTACTAACGCGTATTTTGCTCATGTTAATCATACTCGCTACCAAACTGCTCAGGGCTTCATGGGGGATATTTTCAAACTCCTCTCTGAGGGCGGTCTTCAATTCTTGCACGACTTGGGGAGAGGGTCCTCTCTCAGAAACACATTTGCCAAGAGCATCCTAGGCATGCTCGGTAGGGTTCAGGTTCGGAGAGTAAGTGGGCCACTCCATATGTTCAATATCTCCACTTTCCGGTAGGTCCGACACCTCAGCGGTTCTGAGTAGGCGGGCATTGTCGTAAATAACAGAAAGGCGCGAACTGTTGCCCCCCTAAACAGACGGACACGACCCCCTGATTAATCATCCTACGGTACGGCTGAGCTGTAACGTTACCTCGCGCAAATGTACGCAGCGGTGTTTGGCCACTGATAGCGATGCCTGCCCACAACTCCTATGCTATACCGCTACCTTTCATGAGCATCCTGTGGTGTGAAGAGTGTTCCCCTCTTTTTATACAGTAGCTGGACGCCATGATCACTTGCAATAGCGAAGCGGGATTCGTCGGAGAACATCACTCTCGAACACTGTTGCTGACCCCAGTCAACATGCTCCGTACACCAAAGAGGTCTTCCTCAACAATGGTGTGGTGGAAGTGGTCTTCTGAGCATACAAACCAGCTTCATTTAAATGACCGCGAAATGGTTCTTGCAGAGACACGTGTAGCTGCAGCGGTTGCAAGGTCTGCAGCGACCTGCCTAGGAGTGAGATGTCTGCTCCTTTTTGTTACGTATCGATCCTCTGGAGATGTGGTGGTCCGTCTAAGGTCACTGGCGTGCTTTGGCATAGCATTTGCACCTTCCGCGGCCTGTTTTAATCGCGAGATGACACTTTTGGTGATACCCATTATTGTGGTCGCCGTAGTGACACTTTGATCGGCTTCGAGCCATCCAACTGCTCGTCCACGGTCGTAAGCACTCACATGATGCCTTGCAGACATATCGCACCACACCGATTATCGCACTAATGGGTTCCACAACAGCCTTCGTCAATCATCGTACTGCATCAACTATCGAGTGCATACACAGCGTTCGTGTACAGATGTCACTGCATTTAACGCGCCCTGTCCCTACATTTCCTGTTACTGTCATTGGTCGGGTGCTCAACAGTAATATTCGATTGTTCCTTAGGAATTGGCAGTTCTTCCTTAGCAGTTGTCAAGCAGTGTACCTAATGTACATTCACTCAAGTTTCCCTCTGCAATTTTGTCCCTAATCTCCCGTTGAATCTGCATACTGCCTCGCGATGTACAGTGAGTGAATCACTAACGCCCTTACACATACCATCAAGGCAGAAAGAAAGCAAAGAGTGGACCAGATCACCAAAGTTGAAGTAAAAATACAATTTAGTACATCTTATCATTAATTAGTGCGCCACCTCTTCCTCTTGAAAGTTTCTTAAATAATCACCGGTTTTGTTACTACACTGCCTTCGTATTTCAATAATGTAGTATGATTCCTGCAGCAAGTTGTAGCTAACTTTTCGCTCTCTGTATTTTACTTCCATAATGTCAAAGAGTGTATTCCAGCTAGATAACTCTAATAGTCATTGATTACGTATGTATCAGTGGTATCGTATCAAAGTTTGACATAAATATGTCCAACGTAGTAACAGGATCACAGACGGAATAGTGTAATGTAATAAAATAATTTTCTTTTTTTATTTGTGTCTCCTTTTCTTTGCTATCAGTGTAATGTAATAGAATGAATATGACACGTGACTTATACAAAAAAGAAACACACATTAAGGGAATGGCTCAGCATAAAAGAGAAATAACTAATATAGGAATATTATTAACAGTGTAATATGTTGTTTAATTTATCCCGATGTGTACAACCACTCAGTAAACTAGCTCAGTTCTCAGGGTAGTTATGTAATCATCGATAATTAATTGTCCTTTTCGTATTCATCCAACACTACAGCTATTATTCCAGGCTTGTGAGAAGTCGTGTGCTTATTGCACCAGAGAATATTTGCCAAGTCTGTTCGATATACACTGCTGTAATACGTAACTTATCGTGGTTTCGTCTCGATTCCCCGATATAAGATAAGAAGAGTGGCATCTACAAATGAAATTCTATAATGGAACTGGAATCCTATGACCAGACCTTTCCTGCCTGGGATGTTATCTCGTTATATAAAGAAAATCTGTAAATAAAATTGTTAAATAATTAGTAGCTGCCTCCGGTCTCGTGGCATCTGAAATAAAGTTAGTTGTCCTAACCGACGGCACGTCTCGTAGGTGAGCTACAAGAAAAATGTTAAAGATTGTTCTAAGATGGTGCCTAACAATGAAAATTCTTTTTTAAGGCCCATATCTACTTAAGACAATACAGGTATCAGACTAACAATAGGCTGATCAAAGACACAAATATTTTTGACAAAATAACCAATATATTTTTCGGGTTTTAAGTACAACTTACAATATCAGCTGGTACAGCAAGAGGAGCTTTACATAAGAACGTCCTCTTAGTTCCGAATCCAAGCAGATAAGATAAGCGAATGACAAAGGAAAGGTAGTTCATGCATAGAAGCGCAAGAGTTCATGGAATAACATGTCCATTGTAGTTCTATCTCTTCTTCTTTGGCGTACTTGTCGATTATTTATCAAATTTATCGTAATACTTAGTTTACATCTTTTAAACCCCAGTCCGCCCATGAGAAACGTTGCAGTAGCCAGAATTATAATGTCGCTCTTACGAACTACAGTTTTTTAGTTTTGGTAAACTGCATAAATGACGTAGTAAATCGTAAGAATACCGGAAGTATTGGTAGCATTGGTAGGGAAAGGAACTGAACGAATGTGTAAGAGAAAAGCTCGAAGCCGACGAATTATCTTTCTTTTTTTGTTTGTCTGGTTGTGTGTTTGGATACAATTACAACCGCACATCATTCAGTGTCAGTTCATTGTGTATCTTAATATCCTTAAAGAATGTAATTTGGAATTTATAAGTAACGAAAATTATTTGATAGCGTAATATCTGCGCTTTTTTATAACCAAAGCATTTACTTTTGGTGCAACTACAGTTTTCATGCAGAAATATAAAAATATGTATAATTATGGTTATTTTGTATGCAGTATAACGTTCATAATGATCTAAGGGAGACGTTTCCTGTTATTATTGATAAAAGCGAAAGTCGTTTAACAATAACAAAAACATGGATTGTATTACTTTGACGAAGTATTGAAACGATGTTTGATATATTTTTGTTTTGACATTTCTTTATTTTACCTTTATGTTGAAGAAATTTCGTTTTCTATGAGAAACATGTGTTGATTTCTTTATTTTTACTACAACGTCCCTCTGTTTCACGTCAGAAATCAACAATTTTCCAATAAAGCACTGACTATTTCAGTTTTGCTATAAACTGCTGCTTGTTCTTATGTAACACACAGGAGAGAAACAGCATAGCAAAACATCTTACAGGTGTTACCAGGCTCTTTATATATCCTCGCTCACATTCTAGACGGTACACAGCTTCGGTTTCTAGCGGAATCTTGTAAGACACTCATCGCATACGGAAAGAAAGCGATCAATATGAGGTAACGACCGACAGGTATGCAACACGTCTCACAGACATGTATGGGGGGGGGGGGGGGGGGAGGTGTATGCTCTTAACCGGGTAGAACTACAAGGAGTAAAACCAAAGTCTGCGCTTACTTACGACGCTCTATGACATCCTATGGCACTTGTACAGTTCTAATCAGAATTTACAGATGACAAATATTGAACAATATGAAAAGAAACGTAAATTAGTTACAAAATACGGCGTTCACACACTTTATTCAGTGTGTAAAAGTTACTGCAGATATTCTGATTTAGGTTATGACATGTTCGATATGCGTGCCATCTTTGGTAATGATGTGGCGAAATTCTGTATGATCCGCAGTGTCGCAACATTGATACTGTCGATGACCTCCCGAATCGCTGTTTCCAGCTCAGCAATGGTTTTGGTGTTATTGCTGTACACCTTGTCTTTAGTATCGCTCCACAAAAGTAATTGCATGTGTTCAGATCCGGAGAATATAGCGGCCAATCGACGTCCACGCCAGTGGCCTCTGGATACCCTAGAGCAAGAATACGGTCCTCCAGGACACCAAACACTCTCCTACTTCGATTGGGTCGAGCTTCATCTTGCATGAACCACATCTTGTCGAAATCAGGGTCACTTTTGCTAATGGGGATAAAACCATCTTCACAGACCTCCATGTCCAGTTCTCTGTGCCAGCGAGGAATATCGCACCGATTATTCCGTGACTGGATGTTGTACACCACAGAGTGACCTACTGAGGATGAAGAGGCTTCTCAGTCACGAAATAAGGATACCCAGTCCCCAAAATGCGCCAGTCTTGCTTATTGACGAACCTATACAAATGAAAGTGTGTTTCGTCGCTAAACCAAACCAAGTTCCCATCATACTAATTCCTATCATGCTTTGCAGCCAACTGTGCAGTTTGAACGTCCTAAAGCAAACCGTTCAGAAATTATGACGATTTTATTTCATGTAGTTCAATACTTGTCACTCTGTGAGACTTACCTCGGTAGCAAATGGGCCAAAATATGAAAGTTTACACTTTAGTGTAGAACACAGTAATTTTTCCTGAAAAAGTGGCTGTTTTCTTCGCTAACCACAGAGAGGTAATATACATCAATATACATTGATAAACAGCTGCAGGGAGCAAAAATTTCATTATTTCCTAAAACAAAGGAAACGCATATTCCGGCACGCTCGTCTGCCAGATTGAAAATGAAGCGAGGCTCAGAGACAGAGAAAGGGGCGGTATGGGGAGGCCCGCGGCGTCATCGCAGAGCTGTAGGCATCGCGTGACGCACCGAAATTGCTGTCAAAATTCTACGCTGCGTCGCGAGCGTCGCGCTGCAGCCACAATAACAGACACACATCACGGCGGCCGCGGGCAAATAAATCGTCCAGCAGCAGCAGCGCTGCGTGCGGCCGGGATTGGAGTTATTTACTCGGCAGTCACCGCAGGCGCGCTCCGCTACCCGCGCCGCAGTCGCGCTGTCGTGTGCTGTTGCTGCGAGTTGTCGTGTGTTGGTGTGTGGGCGTCACGTAGGAGGCGGCAGAACACGTCGCTCCGCGGCCGCGCGCGCCTCCCGGGGGAAATTCTGGCCACGCTCGGCTCTCCGGCGCTGTTGCGAAATGAACAGTGGGTCCAACCGTCGGCGCCTGCTGCGATAGCGAGAGCCGAGACAACGGCGCCGGGGGGTGGGACCGGGGAGTCGAGTAGACGGGCGGTCAGCAAACTGCCGCGCAGCTTCCGTCGCGATTGCGACAGGCTGTAGGGCGGTGACGTCGCCTCGCCCGCTGCTGCGTGCCCTTTGGGAGAGTCCGGATGTTGAACGTGTGGTTCTGACCGGATACGCACGCCCTCAGTGGCGCTGTTCCTCGATATACAGGGTGTTACAAAACGATACCGACAGACGTTAAGGACCCGTCCGGGTAGCCGAGAGCGCTAACGCGCTGCTTCCTGGACTCGTGTAGGCGCACTGGCCCCGGATCGATCCGCCCGCCAGATTAACGACGAGGGCCGGTGTGCCGGCCAGCCTGGACGTGGTTTTTAGGCGGTTTTCCACATCCCACTAGATGAATACCGACATCTGAACAAATTCGCACTATTCCATGGATTACACTAGATGCAGACACTTGGGGTACACTAATTCCTTCCCAGGGGGTATGGGGTGGTGGCAGGAAGGGCATCCGGCCATCCCTTAACATTAACATGGCACACCTGACTAACCAGCAGACCCAGCAAGTCGGAATAAATACTTGGAAAGAGAGAGAGTGAGAGACTGACAGATTTTGAGGGCCCGTTGTTCGTCTCCTACCTTCCAAACTTCGTAAGAGATCTCCTGCAAAACTTACAAGACTAGCATTCCTGGTCGACAGGATAACACGGAGACATGTTTTAGCCTCAGCCTGGGGGATGTTTCCAGAGTAAAATTTTTACTCTGTAGCTGAGTGTGTGCTGATGTGGAACTTTCTGGCAGAATAAAACTGAGCGCCGGACCGAGACTTTAACTCGGGACCTACACTGGTGTGCGAAATTAAAACAACAAACCGCTATTTCCCTGACCTGTGTCTAATTCACGATATAATCATACGGACTCTCAACCAGACGTGGGTACGATCATGTTCTGCATGGAAGATGACATTCTGGACAACGGACAATCATGCCGATGATGACATGATGGCAGCTATGAAAAAAGGTAGTGTTTGTCAGGTAGTCCCACATCCACATCTCCATGTACATTGTCACAGACGGTGCCGTGTGGCACAGAGAAGATGCCTACCACACTCTCTGCTGTAGTGCCATAGAAAGAAAGGAAGCTGCATAAACTCATGTGCCCCAATGGCTTAATGTGGCGACAGTTTCTAGAGATCGATACTGTATCGCGAAGACCACGGCAGGGGCGAACAAGTGTGACCTTAGAAGGGAAGGGTAAGACAGTACCGCTTTAGTAGTGCACGGCAAGTGGCATGTGAGCTCGCAAGATCCAATGGACGTATTGTATCGAGGCACACGGTATTAAGAAGGTTTTGGCAGAAAGGCCTTTATTGTCGGAGACTGCTGTTTGTCTATGTCTGAAGCGCCTTCACAAAAGGGAACGTCTAGAGGGGAGTCATCAATATGATACCTGGAAAATCCAAGAGTGGGCCATTTTTGATTTCACAGATGAGTCCACATTTGGTATGGAGAATAATGACCGATGGATTCGCATCTGGAGGAAACGTGCAACACGATTTCTGGACCCAAACATTGTCGAAAGGGACCAATGTTGAGGAGGATCCCTAATGGTGTGGACAGAGATTCTGTGTACCATTCGAACCCCTTTTCATGAAGTTGTACAGATGAATCGGCAACGTTTAATGGCTGTGAGGTATCGTGACGAGATCTTGGGACCTCATCTGTGGGTGTTGCGAGGTGCTGTGGTCCAGACTTTGTATTGGTAATGCTGGACCTCATACAGCACGCATGATTGATCTTTTTTTGTAAATAGAAGATACTGTATGCATGTCATGGCTTGCTCGCTCTCCCGATTTGAATCCAATAATGTCTGGGATGCGGGAGGGAGATGGCCTGCATCCAGTCAGCGTTCACAAACCACTCTCCAAGACTGCGAGTACATCTGCAGGAAGAATTGGTGTTATCGCTTTAACATGAGATTGATGACATGATTCACAGCAAGTACCGGCATTGTCTGGCCTCTATTGCTGCCAGAGTCGGACACACCCCATTCTTAGCACGCTAACCAGTTGTCGGGATGTGTATGCAAATCCGTTAAGTTAAAAAAAACGAAGACCATTTTTGTCTACCCTTATGCAAGTTTCAGTTGTTTATGTTCTGAATTCTTTGCATTGTTTCTACTTCACTATCACATGTTTGTACTGTTCTGTGGAAAAATGAAAGCAACCTTGCAAAATATCCGTTTGGTGCTTTAGTTTTGGACACCAGCGTATGTCTTTCCCAGGCAAGTGCTCTGGGAATTAAGCTACCCAAGCGTTATGAGGACGGGTCGTGTGTCGAACTTGGGTAGCTCAGTTGGTAGAGCACTTGCCCGTTAAAGGCAAACGTCCCGAGTTTGAGTGTCGGTCTGGTGCACAGTTATAATCTGCCAGGAAGTTTCATATCAGCGCACACTCTGCTGCAGAGTGAAAATTTCACTCTCGAGACTTCGAAGGGTTGTAGAGGGAGTCTTGAGGAAGAAGTGGAGAATGGGAACCTATGTACGGAAACGTCGCTAAATACAGAGCTGATACAGTGCTGGTCACTTTGATAGTTTAATTGTAGAATGATAAGGAGACGAACTAAAATACATTAAGTTTCTTATTAATTAAAACGACACAAAGTACTTATCTAGTAAAATTAATGTTAAATGAATCAGCCACTGCAGAATGGTCATGAGTTAACAATTTTACGAAAATAAGTTGCATGTGGTACTGGATGATAAAGGATAGCTGGATCAAAATGTAGAACGGCAATAATGAACCATTAAATGACTTCACTATTGGAGCTCGAAACCCTCACCCCATTCAGGAATGTCACCAGTCACTGTTCCTGCCGTGGCTGCAATCACTATATGGTGTATTTATTTGAGCACAGAAAATATTGGCAGCCTTGTGCTGCCTTCGCGCGTATTTTTTCGTCTCAGGTTTGACATATTGTAACAATTCTTCGTTGTGTTTACAGCATTGTAGTTTCAAATAGTAAGTCATTATTTTCACATTCATAAGTCACTTTCGAGGTGTAATTATGTCTATTTCTTCTTTGTAGTCGGAAATTCTTCTTGCGGCGAAGAAGAGGACAGTAAATTGTGATAAACACAAAAGCAAAATTATTCGTGATTTACAAGTGAAAGGAATGGAACACGTGATTTGGGATGGAGACAAAGTACCGCATCGGAATACAGTGGATGATTGCAAGCGAGTAAAATGCATGATCTTAATTTTTGTCGGAGTGCATACACCTGCATAGTGTGCAATTTAAGCGTTATTTCAATTTATGACATTTCTTATTTTAAATGTAAGAAGAATGTTTTTTTTTAACTATATATGACGGTAGTATCTGTTCCCGAAAGAACACATACCGTGGATGACCATGCAGCTTTGCTAGAAATGAAATGATAATTAAATAGACAACTGCAAACAGGTGTAGATATACTTCACTGGGGACATGTTGAAAATGTGTGCCCCGACCGGGACTCGAACCCGGAATCTCCTGCTTACATGGCAGACGCTCTATCCATCTGAGCCACCGAGGGAATGTGGATCGCACGGGGAGCGTGCAAGGGATAAGTCCCTGCAGACGCACTATCCTCTATGCCCTCGGTGCCTCAGGTGGATAGAGCGTCTGCCATGTAAGCAGGACATCCCGGGTTCGAGTCCCGGTCAGGGCACACATTTTCAACATGTCCCTAGTGAAGTATATCTACGCCTGTTTGCAGCTAGGGTGTCTATTTAATTATCATTTCATGGTTTTTTTTTTGGTGGATGACAATACAAAGATGTCAATGCTCACTAGAACAAATTCTGTGATAAAAATCGTTAAGACATCTTCCTGCAAGAGCTGATCGAAATTCAAGTTGTGAAGAGCAGAAGACTCTGAAAAGAGGATCCTTATCTAAGAAGCATTAAATTTAGCTACTTCATCACTACAGGCAAGACATAAATAACGGTATGCCTGTTAATAGCTCAAGGCAAAAGTCCTCATGATCTCAAGAGGAAACGTAAAAGGTAGTGTCATTCCAGGAAAAATAATCGGAAGATCAATAATCAAAGTAATTCTTTAGCCAAAGAAACTACACATTATTCTGGCAGGATGTTACCAGGGTTGGTGCTAGAAAATGTTTCCACACAAGCTCTCCCCCTTTCTCTCATAGACTTTCACGCATCTCAGTTCTTGCAACTACTGTGATACGCACTGTACAAAAATATTGCGCTAGAGCGCCTTTAGCGCCCCTCTCAGCTTAGCGACCCAAGAGCCAGAATGTGTCGCTCGGGCCATAAACAAGCACTGGATGTTACATTATTTAAATTCCAGACTAAATGTTGAATCCCTGGATAATTTGTTTGCACAACAGTATTCTGATTTAAGCATCAAGTACAATTTTACTTGAAATATTTTAAGAAAAATTTCAACCTCAGATTTGGGCGCCCATAGATCGATATGTGTAGTGCACGTGAAGAAGTATCAGCTGAGACACGAGGTCCTCACCTTGCTGGGTCTGTAGCGCAAAGTGGGGTTGCTGAATTAACGGTTCACTGCAAAAGGGCCAAAAAATGTACAGTAAAATTAACGAAGCTTCTGGAGGTAGTGAGAAGAAAAGGAACGTCTATGGGCTGACATTTGACAACACTCAAAATATATCATACATCCACAATTTATCATTCACAATAAATCTGTTCAGGGTATGTTTTGTTTGAGACAGTTATGGGTCAATGTTTTTGTCACAAATAATATAAAAACTAAATAGTCGTGCGGTTTATGTATACAATGACGACGAAGACAAGAAAGGTGGAAATAACGTTTGCTCGTTTCTATACCATTATATCCAGAAACATACCGATGTGAATAAGCTTCGCCTGTTTACATGCAAGACACTCAAAATAAATATCACACAATGATTCGCTTTTGTTTAACGCTTGTATGAACTGAGAGATTTGAGAATATGAACTTTCCTATATGCGGGCATAGAGTTTCCTCCCAAATGACAGAGATTTTGGGACTATACAGAGGCTGGTGAGATGGCATGACAGAAGTTATGTACCTGCAGAATATGCCTTAATGAGCAAAAAGGCATCAAGTAAATTCTCACAGAGACTAATGACGATGTTACTGTATTAGCATTTAAAAAATGGTGGCCTGCCTATTTAAAACGTATGGTCTCGCTGAATTAGGCATGGAGAAAGTTCCTAAGGAACATAAAATTTATTTTCCTCCTTATAAACTGTTGAGTTTCGAGCATGGTGCACTTTATCCTGGACAAGTGAAAACACAGCAGTTTATCAATGATGCTGTTACAGAGAAATTCCAGCTCATCCACAGCCTCAATAAGGATCCAGTGCTTCAAAATAAGTTAGCATATCCCGAAAATTGGTTGACATCTATGTCAAAATGCTGTGGCCTTCTCCACCAGACATCACAGCGCCTGGAGTATCAGCAACCAAACTGACAGCCTGCAGCCGCAGCACCGAAGCACTACACAACCGACAGGCAATATTGATGAATGGCCACAACAACAACAACACCACGGCAAAGACACCAGTGGCCACCAGGGGCCACTACCGGCCCACATAAACATAAGGAAGAGGTCGCTGCAGATCCCGGAACTACTTTCACACGTCAAACCACGTGATGGAAAATAGTTCCGAGGTACTCATCTGCCGAAGCGCTATAAAGGCCGGCGCTCGGCCGCACATCGGCACTTCATCGTCCGCCAGCAGACGTGGATAGCTGCCGCCCCAGCAGCCCGGCTTGGATCTTCTCGCTGATCTCTGGATTAGGCTTGGTATATCGGAGAAGTCTCTGGCGGAGACCAGTAGGAAATTATTTCAGTTGTTTTCTATATTATTCTTGTATGTAGTTGTGATTCGAAGACGGATCACTGTTTTGTGTTGGTATGATGCTTGCAGAATTTGTTTTGGCTAATTGAACAGTCCAATAAATTGTTTTCTGAGTTACGCAGACATATCACAAATAATACAAGATGTATTGATGGTGAAAAAGTACGAGGTTATTTGGAAAGTAAGAAACGATCGATCTGGAAGTGGATAATACAATGAAAATTTGATGAAGCTTTACACAGATGCGTTGGGCACTGTGTCTAGTACACCCGTTGATCGCATCATGTCGCTCTTTTCAGTTCTGAGCTCACAATGAGAACGTGAAGATGGCTAGATATTAGGGTCTCCCGCCAAGTATGAGGGCCTGGCGAAAGATTTCGCCTGAAGCTATGCATTCCACATAACCGTCATGCAGTCCGTTCTACACGACAAGTCTAGGCCGCACTTTGCAGGGGCAATGAAGATGCTCGTGCAGCGTTTTCCATGGCACGTGCTTGATCACCCACAATACAGCCTGTAACTGGCTACCCCTGAGGTTCATCTCTGCTCAAATGAACCGCTGGCTATGAAGACAATATTTTGCCACAGACAACGAGCTGCAGTCCAGAGTAGAAAATTGTCGAAAAGCACTGGCTGCTGTCTTGTGTAAAAATGTTACAAGCTACGACAGATGTCTACGTCTGAGCGGCGACTTTGTAGAGAAGTAGCTGGAAGGTGTGGCTAACTGCTGCAAATAAAACTGTTTTGATTTTCACTGTGGTTTCCATTACGCGACCTATCGTTCCTTACTCTCCGAATAGCCCTCGTATATTCCACCTAAGAAAATGGAATTTTATGGGCAGCTGCAACAATGGTCAACAGAAGGGGGAACAGACAATGAAGATGATGCTCAAGAAGATTAACTTGCATTTTTGTGTTCTACTTTGGCATTGTTACACGAAACACAGCTACAGCACAAAACGTGTATAAAATAGCAATAGTCGTATTTGATTTTTCAGTGCATAATATTTATTGTTTTTGTAATGAAATCGACATGTTCTTCCAAGTATTGCTTTCATTCAAGACAGAGCCAGGGAAAAAGCACCACAGGCGCGAAGATGCGAGCTGGTGCCAGTGCCGTAGAGACTCGCCACTTGCGAGAGTCCCACCAGTGCCACGGGCGGCGATGAGGATGAAGATATCGACTTCGCCTCGCCCGACCGAGTACAATCCGCCAGTGATCGGACAGCAACGGATAGAAGCCTACCCGGGAGATAAAAGAGCAGCTCTCGCCCACTTGGTTACAGATCATCGTCCACGGCTGACTTAGACAGGGAAAACCATTTCGTGAAATCTTAGAAATGAACAGACACTTGTTGTAAATTGCGTTCCCTGTGTACTGTCAAGTTTGCCTACGATTATTTGTACATAGTCATTGAGAGCCAAAAATGGTTCAAATGGCTCTGAGCACTATGGGACTTAACATCTGTGGTCATCAGTCCCCTAGAACTTAGAACCACTTAAACCTAACTAACCTAAGGACAGCACACACATCCATGCCCGAGGCAGGATTCGAACCTGCGACCGGAGCGGTACCCGGTTCCAGACTGAAGCGCCTAGACCGCACGGCCACACCGGCCGGCCATTGAGAGCCTTTTGGTGTTATATTACAGGCAGTGTTGTAGGCTTCATTATTCGTCAAGTCACAAAGACAACTAAACCTTTTTAACTCATTTGAGTGACTTAGTTACAAATTTGTTGGAGTGTTGTAGAACCTTCGTTGTCCTATCCTGTTACCTGACCCTCGGGCATAGCTATGTAATAGTGACAGGGAGAATGTGTCTTAACGATGAACTGCACCAGAAGACGTTCCAGGAACTCACAAACTCGGCCTACCTTAACCTCGGCATCCACATCAGTAGCGACGAGGCCTTCACAGAACTGGCGATCAGGATTTACAAAACTGACGACGAGGAGTTACAAAAGATGCAACACACAGTCGTTCATTGCAAGAGAAGTCACAAGACAGCGACATTAAATTTACTTTGATATTGATTGTCATTTATTCTCAATTATTGAGCGCTTCCATGGCCCTTCTTCAGGCCTTAGTTGATGCTGATGCTGTGAGTTGACAGTTGACAGAGTGCAATTCGGAGGCGTACTGTAGGCCATACTTTAAATGTGCTTTCTCTCGTCAGTGGATGTGCTGGAGACAAGTTCGGTTACAAATTGAACGCATTGCTGTTACATTAATAAAAGCCGTGTGATCTAACACTGGTAGTTTTCTTCTGAACCGAGGTTTTTTTTATAGCAAGGCATCGTATTGTGCACTTATTTAATTGTGTGGCATTTGTGCGCACCATGATATAGTGTACAAAGATTTTGTTTACTGTTTAGAAAAAAAATGGTTCAAATGGCTCTGAGCACTATGGGACTCAACTGCTGAGGTCATAAGTCATAAGAACTTAGAACTACTTAAACGTACCTAAGGACATCACACACATCCATGCCCGAGGCAGGATTCGAACCTGCGACCGTAGCGCGGCTCCGGACTGAGCGCCTAGAACCGCTAGACCACCGCGGCCGGCTACTGTTTAGAATTGGTAAAGGCACAAACAAATAGTTTTCATTAAATTATAAATGTACTTGGATAAATTTAATTTCTATCGATTACGAAAATAAGCTGGCGTTCCTTAAGGTGGTGTTGTTGTGGTCCTCAGTTCTGAGACTGGTTTGATGCAGCTCTCCATGCTACTCTATCCTGTGCAAGCTTCTTCATCTCCCAGTACCTACTCCAACCTACATCCTTCTGAATCTGCTTAGTGTATTCATCTCTTGGTCTCCCTCTACAATTTTTAACGTCCACGCTGCCCTGCAATACTAAATTGGTGATCCCTTGATGCCTCAGAACATGTCCTACAAACCGATCCCTTCTTCTAGTCAGGTTGTGACACAAACTCCTTTTCTCCCCAATTCTGTTCAATACCTCCCCATTAGTCACGTGATCCACACATCTAATGCTCAGCATTCTTCTGCAGCACCACTTTTCGAAAGCTTCTCTTCTCTTCTTGTCTAAACTATTTACCGCCCATGTTTCACTTCCATACATAGCTACACTCCATACAAATACTTTCAGAAACGACTTCCTGAAACTTAAATCTATACTCGATGCTAACAAATTTATCTTCTTCAGAAACGCTTTCCTTGCCATTTGCCAGTCTACATTTTATATCCTCTCTACTTCGACCATCATCAGTTAATTTTCTCCTTACTACTTTAAGTGTCTCATTTCGTAATCTAATTCCCTCAGCATCACCCGACTTAATTCGACTATATTCCATTATCCTCGTTTTGCTTTTGTTGATGTTCATCTTATATCCTCCTTTCAAGACACTGTCCATTCCGTTCAACTGCTCTTACAAGTCCTTTGCTGTCTCTGAAAGAAGTACAATGTCATCGGCGAACATGACGTTTCTCAGTACCATCTGACAGCAAACTTCTCAACGCATCGGTGGGCAGCAGCACTTTACAGTTGACTCCGAACCTCAACGTTTTTATTTCTTCTCCATGGATTTTAATACCTACTAATTTTTATTTCCTTAAGGTAAGACTTGTAAATAGGAGACTGATTTCTCATAATAACTGGGCAATCAGTGTAGCTTGTCATTGTTATAAGAAATGCTACTTGCTTGTCATAACTGTAATGACCCACCCGCGGCCCACCGGCTCTGCTTCTAACTGATCACTTTCCGGCAGCGACTGTCGACGAGTGCAGGTCGCCATTGTCACTGATGGGTCCAGTTCGCCAGCCTCCGTGCGACTCCGGGAAATCTACTGTCTGAAAATAAAGGGCGGACTTCAATAATCCGGCTAAATAGTGCAGACCTTGCCCGACTGGGTGCTCTGGCAAAGCGAGGGTGTTTCTCGCAAAATAGCTGACGTTTCTCAGTACCATCTCACAACAAACTTCTCAAGACATTGGTGGGCAGCAGCGCTTTACAGTTGACTCCGAACATTAGCAGGGAATGTCAGTCTCAGTGGTTAGTTTCTGCTCTGAAAGCTTATTGGCCGAAATGCCGGCCTGTGAGAAAATGTCGTGGGACTATGGCCATCTCGCGAACTCGAGTAGTCGGTCGGTGGCACTGGTAGGGCGCAGAAGGCAAGTGGTATGGAGGTTTCGGAAGTTTCTAATCAGGTAGCATTAAGTTTGTTCACTTAGCTGTGGAAAGTTCAGCAGTGCTAGGAAGTACGTTCCCTTTTGGTTGCGTGGGGAACGTCTTAATCTATTGCTAGTTTTCGAGGTGGGGTATTGATTTCGACGAGCATACACTAACAAGGAGGCGGCCTAACACAGCGTGGAGCGACGTTCTCTGACGGACGAAGTGGACTTGGCAGGCGATAGTAGAAGAAAATGAACAGTTAAAATTGATAGTGAAACCTCCAGCTGCCATTCATTTTGCACAATTCGCTATTAGTTTTGGTCAAAGACGATGATCAAGCTTGGGCTCAAACAAATAAATAAAACCATTAGAGATTACACTGCTCACAGGGAATTATGAGGTTAAATACGAGGGTCTTTATAAACAGAGTACTGTTATTGAATTCTTGTGTGCAGCAAAAGAAACCGTGATGAACATCCATAAACGTTTGTGTGCAGTGCATGGTGATTCTGCAGTTGATAGGAGTACAGTTGGGCGATGGGTAAAGAAAGTTACAGCCTCTGGAAATGAAGAAACAGAGAAACATGATTAGCCACGCTCGGGGTGTACTGTCACAGCCACTGCTCCAGACGTGCTGAATCGTGCGGATGCCAATATAGGTGCCGACCGGCGCATCACAAGTCGACAATTGGCTCTACAGTTGTAGATCAGCATTGGAAGTGCGTTTGAGAACCGGGGAACACATCGCCAAATTGGGTTGGACATCATTGCCTCATCCACTTTACAGTGCAGGCCGGGAACCTTTGGACTTCATTCCGTTGGGGCCGCTTAAAGATTTTCTACGGGAAGCACACTTTGGAGATGACGTGTCAGTCATGCAATGAAAACATGGTTACATCTACAGGAAAAGAGCTTTTACCAACAGGAAAGACATGCTCTTCGACAATGTTGGCGTGAGTCCATAGAACGTGATGGATACCACGTAGAGAAATAGGACATGTAGAAGTCACATTGATGTATATTGTCACCAAATTCTGAATCTTAACGATAAATACGATCTGAGAAAAAAATGTGGGGCATTACTTATTGAACGTCCCTCGGAGTATTTTTCATCTTGGCATAACCTGGCAGGTAACTTATGCCACTATTTGAACAAAACTTACTTACTCTTTTAAGCCCACCATTGTACGTACAAAATTTCTCACAGTAATTACTCTGTACTATAATATTCGGCAAGAAGCAAGTCCACATCGACAGCTAGTAACACACTGATAGATGTAACTAGGCCAAACAGTCAAGGATAAAGTGAAAGACAATGCCATGTCAGACACAAAACTACAGAACGTGGTAGCAAGTGCAGTATCATTTAACTGAGAGGTACTGCGATTGCTAGGACGTACTATAGTTTTATCTCTGAAATAGCATTGTCTTTGACTGTAACCTTGGCAGTCTGGCCTAAATACATCTATCTGTGTGCTACTGTCGATGTGAACTTGACGAAAAGTGTGGCACAGAGTTATTATTGTGAGTACATTTTTACGGTCAATGGTGGGCTTAAAAGAGGAAGGTATTTTTGTTCAAATTGTGGCATAGCGTTCCTGCGGCTTTCCTGCCGTTTATGCCAGTAAGTGAAATACTATTTAACATCATATTACCCTGTAAACTGTGTAATTTCTAACGGTTTGATTTATTTGTTTTAGGCTAAGCTTGATAATGGTCTTTGACTGAAACTGGTAGCGAAAATTGCAAAATAAATGGCAGCTGGAAGTTCCATCACGAATTTTAATAATTATTTCGCGGCTGATTACCTCCACTTGCTAACATACTTAAAGAATAAACTGTATTTTGCTTTAATAGAAACTTCTTTCACTGTAAACTGTGTTCCTGCGTTGTTTACAGAAGAGATGGTAGAAACCGATTGGTAACGGTGTGCAGTGACTGATCGTGGTATTTGCTGTCCGATCCAGTGGTCGGACGTGGCAATGTTTTGAGAGTAGTCAAACTCCTGCAGGGGCGTGGAGTAATGGTATCGTGGAAGTGACTGTTTCGCGGGTCAAGGCGAGACTGGTGACCCTGATTTAGCATGATAGCGTATGTAGGGCAGGGCCAGGAAATTATTCAGGTCAGCCCAAAAACTTGT
The DNA here is from genome assembly GCF_023898315.1 of Schistocerca nitens. Lineage (NCBI taxonomy): Eukaryota > Metazoa > Arthropoda > Insecta > Orthoptera > Acrididae > Schistocerca > Schistocerca nitens. The sequence continues at coordinate 89,652,944 of NC_064622.1, read as the reverse complement.
GGAAGTAAGTCAGCGGAGTAGTACCCTGCTTGATTTAGTCTCACGCACCGCACAACTCTAAGAGTTCGTGGACCCTGGTCGCGACCACGACGGGACTGCTCCGGAGGCCACAGAAGTTTCGAAGCGACGGACGAGGAGGAACGTTTCACACGTTGATCTTTCATCACAAAGGTAGCCAACAAAACCTTCGTTTTGTCGATACTTCACTGCTGGACGTCAGTCTGCAACCGTTGTCAGACAGCACTAATACAGAAGATAGGAAAAAGAAAAATCCCTAAAAGAGCAGCTAGTTTCGTCACAGGTTCGTTTGGTGTACTCGTAAGCGTTACTGAAATAGTCATCCAGCTCCAATGACAGACGCTGGAAGACTGGCGTTGTGCATTACGGAGTCTTTGTGTCTAAATTCCGAGATCACATGTTCTTCGACGAGTCAACAAATACACTCCTGGAAATTGAAATAAGAACACCGTGAATTCATTGTCCCAGGAAGGGGAAACTTTATTGACACATTCCTGGGGTCAGATACATCACATGATCACACTGACAGAACCACAGGCACATAGACACAGGCAACAGAGCATGCACAATGTCGGCACTAGTACAGTGTATATCCACCTTTCGTAGCAATGCAGGCTGCTATTCTCCCATGGAGACGATCGTAGAGATGCTGGATGTAGTCCTGTGGAACGGCTTGCCATGCCATTTCCACCTGGCGCCTCAGTTGGACCAGCGTTCGTGCTGGACGTGCAGACCGCGTGAGACGACGCTTCATCCAGTCCCAAACATGCTCAATGGGGGACAGATCCGGAGATCTTGCTGGCCAGGGTAGTTGACTTACACCTTCTAGAGCACGTTGGGTGGCACGGGATACAAGCGGACGTGCGTTGTCCTGTTGGAACAGCAAGTTCCCTTGCCGGTCTAGGAATGGTAGAACGATGGGTTCGATGACGGTTTGGATGTACCGTGCACTATTCAGTGTCCCCTCGACGATCACCAGTGGTGTACGGCCAGTGTAGGAGATCGCTCCCCACACCATGATGCCGGGTGTTGGCCCTGTGTGCCTCGGTCGTATGCAGTCCTGATTGTGGCGCTCACCTGCACGGCGCCAAACACGCATACGACCATCATTGGCAGCAAGGCAGAAGCGATTCTCATCGCTGAAGACGACACGTCTCCATTCGTCCCTCCATTCACGCCTGTCGCGACACCACTGGAGGCGGGCTGCACGATGTTGGGGCGTGAGCGGAAGACGGCCTAACGGTGTGCGGGACCGTAGCCCAGCTTCATGGAGACGGTTGCGAATGGTCCTCGCCGATACCCCAGGAGCAACAGTGTCCCTAATTTGCTGGGAAGTGGCGGTGCGGTCCCCTACGGCACTGCGTAGGATCCTACGGTCTTGGCGTGCATCCGTGCGTCGCTGCGGTCCGGTCCCAGATCGACGGGCACGTGCACCTTCCGCCGACCACTGGCGACAACATCGATGTACTGTGGAGACCTCACGCCCCACGTGTTGAGCAATTCGGCGGTACGTCCACCCGGCCTCCCGCATGCCCACTATATGCCCTCGCTCAAAGTCCGTCAACTGCACATACGGTTCACGTCCACGCTGTCGCGGCATGCTACCAGTGTTAAAGACTGCGATGGAGCTCCGTATGCCACGGCAAACTGGCTGACACTCACGGCGGCGGTGCACAAATGCTGCGCAGCTAGCGCAATTCGACGGCCAACACCGCGGTTCCTGGTGTGTCCGCTGTGCCGTGCGTGTGATCATTGCTTGTACAGCCCTCTCCCAGTGTCCGGAGCAAGTATGGTGGGTCTGACACACCGGTGTCAATGTGTTCTTTTTTCCATTTCCAGGAGTGTATATTGCTTACTGCTAGGTTCAAGCTACAATAAATAACACGATGAAGGCAAGATTAAAGAGATTTGTGATATCACGAATTCTTACGAATTCTTCCCACGCGCTACTTGCGACTTGAAATGGAAACGAAAGTCTGGGAGGGGTAGTGTTGGGTGGGGGCAGCGTCACAATGCTACACGTTATACCATCCGCAACACTCCATCAGGGGGCTTGCAGAGTATACACGTAGATTCAGGTACATTAACACCTGTACCCTGCAAGCCACCGTGAGGTGCATGGCAGAGGGTGCGTCCTACTGTACCAGTTATTAATGTTATTCCCATTCCATTTACAGTGGAGCGCGGAAGAATGATTATTTGAATGCTTTTGTGTGTTCAGTAAATTTTCTTATCGTCATCACGGCCCCTACGTGAGCGATACGTAAGTGATTTTAGTATATTCCTAGAGTCAATATTTAAAGTCCTTTCTTGAGACTTCGTTAATAGACTTTCTCGGAATAGGTTACGTCTATCTTGAAGAGTCTCCCAGTTCAGTTCCTTCAGTATCTCTGCGACACACCCCCACGCCCCACATTTCCATAATACTGTCCTCGAGAACATCGCCCTTGTATAAACCCTCTATACACTCCTTCCACCTTTCTGCTTTCCCTTCTTTGCTTAGAACTGGGTTTCCATTTGAGCTCTTGATATTCATACAAGTGGTTCTCTTCTCTCCAAAGATCTCTTTAATTTTCCTGTAGGCAGTATCTATCTTACTCCTAGTGATATACGCCTCTACATCCTTACATTTGTCCATTAGCCATTCCTGCTTAGCCATTTTGCATTTCCTGTCAATCTAATTTTTGAGACGTTTGTATTCCTTTTTGCCTGCTTCATTTACTGCAGTTTTGTATTCTCTCCTTGGATCAATTAAAATCCATATATCTTCTGATATCCAAGGATTTCTATTAGCCCTCGTCTTTTTACCTACTTGATCCTCTTCTGCCTTCACTATTTCTTCTCTCAAAGCTACCCATTCTTCTTCTACTGTATTTATTTCCCCCATTCTTGTCAATCGTTCTCTAATGATCTCCCTGAAACTCTGTACAACCTCTGGATCTGTCAGCTTATCCAGGTCCCATCTCCTTAAATTCCCACCTTTTTGCAGTTTCCTTAGTTTTAACCTACAGTTCATAAATAATAGATTGTGAGAACCTTCAACATCGCAGCGCATCAGCATTTGTTGGTTAATATTAAAAAACTAAAAACCCGCCTCGATTGCGAAAAAAGCACCTAGTGTTAAGTGTTAACCCAGGTTTCGGCGTAGATAACTACACTTTCTTCAGAACAACAATAAAACCCGCAAGTGCCTAAGAAGACCTTTGTCAATGATTAAAAGAACACCATAGCTATACATTTATTACCGAAAGAGAAAAGGAAAACACAAGCAGTACATATGTACAAAGTCAATACCACTACTTAATGGTGTACGCTCCACCTCAAACCGGCCTATGTTCGATGGGCCATGACCCGCCATAGACTGCAGCTACAAACGGTCACTAACTTACAAGCCTGACCCGCTATCTATGCACATGCGCAAGACAAGGGAAATTACTTGAATGCGCATGCGCATACGAATACGAGAAAGTTTACACATGGGTCGGGGCTAAATAGCCCATATCTTCCCAACCGTAGATCAACGTATATTAAAAAAAGAGATGGATAGATCAAGAGACGAGCTAAATAGGAGATGAAACCTAAAAATAACCGCACACTGTTGCTTATTCTAGTAAAGAAACTTATATATGATGCTACCTATGACAACAGGTGTAACTCTTAAAAACTATACCTAAAGCCAGTAGTTAACCTGGGGGGGGGGGGGAGGGGGGCTGAGTGGACGTAATCTAAAGACATCGTGGTAATAAAGATATAGGGATAAAACGTGAGGCGTTCAACGACATTCCACGTTCCCACCCGTAGAACGCTAGTTTTCTTTCTCCCGATAGCAACGTCCTCCTTAGTAGTCCCCGCTCGGAGATCTGAACGGAGGACTATTATACCTCCGGAATATTTTACCCAAGAGTTCGCCATCATCATTTAACCATACAGTAAAGCTGCATGACCTCGGGAAAAATTACGGCTGTAGTTTCCCCTTGCTTTCAGCCGTTCGCAGTATGAGCACAGCAAGGCAGTTTTGGTTAGTGTGAAAGGTGGCTACACTGAGCCACAGCGCCAGAGATCGCTAGAGAGCATTGTTCCGCCGCCTCCACTGGCAGTGATTATTGAGATGTCGTGGGGGCAGTGCTTGTCCAGGACTCGTAGTAGTCAGTTCGTGTTCAGATGTGCTAGTAGGGAGTGCTTGCTGAGATGTGATACTGAAAAGTTCTTGTTGAGATGTGGTAATAGCGAGTCGGTGTGGAGATATATTGTAATGATTAGAGTGATTTTGGTCAATATATGAAGGTAACGAAACTTGATTTATTTTTCATTATTTCCATGTTTTAAATAATGCGTCATTACAGGTTCAGTCAACAAAGCATCTGGCTTGTGTTCTTGTATTAGAGTGTAATTCTGGTTTTCTTGAGTAATTATGGTATTTTTATTTTCTTTAATTAATTCAGTATAAATGATATTTAAAATTTCTTGTGTTGTTGAAGAAGAACCGTGCCAGATGCGTACGTTGAGTCATACTTCCACACACAGAACAGTTACACTTGTGCTTTGGTTTCGTAGGTTTTATAGTTGCTGGGGACTTAATTAATTGTGTTAATTAAAATTTCAATTTCATTCTTTGTTGTTGTTCTTTGCAGTCAGATAGCGTAAATATACTAGTCAGGGCCAACCGTTACGAGACTTCGTAACCGAACAGACAGTTACTGAAACAAAAAATTAAAATTATTTGCATTATATATTAACTAAGCCCCCATGCACGTGGCGACCGCTGCTTCGGATCGTCCCTTGGAATTCTTCTGATTGTAAAAATAGTAGACAGTAGTATTGTTGTAGTAATTTGTAATTTAGTAATTGTAGTCTATTTTGCATGTGTAGATTTGGTAATTGCCATTCTTCTAATGGTATTTTTTTTCTCTGAATTTGATTTGTTGTCTTGTATACGCGTTTGACGATTTAGTGCAATTATTTCAATTGTTCGTTAATCGTGTTTGAGGGAAACATTTCGAGTGAATGGTATTGTTGGAGATAAAGAGTCATTGTGTATAATTTCCGTACAGTGACGAGTTTTGTATGTTTTGTAAAGGATTACGCGATCAATGAAAAAGGCGAAAATGATGGATAGTGAGAATGACGAAATTGTTAACATGGCGAACTCGCCAACAGAGGAAAACAGTATGATGGATAATGAAGTGGAAAACAATGTAATAAGTCGGGAAAATAGTCCGGAACCATTTCAAAATTTTTCTCAATCAGAAAATTCACAGAATCCGAGATTAACGACAGAAGATTCTGAAATAGTATCGAACACAGATAGCTTTACAGCCATGACGAAAGAAGTTGGTTTCGCGGGAAATGTTGGGGGCGAAAAGAATTTCGAACCGACTATTACGGAGCAGTTGATGAGTGCTATATTAAATTTGGGAGCACGAATGGAAACAATTAAAACAGAGATAGGAACTTTAGCAACACGGTTAGACTCACAGGGGTCACAAATAGGAATAATTACAACTGGTATGGGAACAATGGAGCAGTTTCGATCTGAATTTAAAACAGATATAGGAACAATTAGAACCACGATGAAAGCAATGACAACACGGTTAGACTCACGAATAGGGACATGTTTCAAAAATACGAATGATGAATCAAACAAAGAAATTAGAGAAGAAGTACAACCGGTTTTGAATGCTCACAATAATAGCTTAATTTCAACAGAAATCAGACAAGAGGAACAGGACAGAGAACGGGAAGAAAAAGATTGCGTGATAGTTCAAAAATTTTCAGAGTTAAATTTACAACTTGCACATGATAAGGAAGAAATATTTGAGAGAATCGAGGAATCCGTAACAAATGACTTAACGCAACAGTGTCAACAGTCAACTACTAAATGTGACAATACCGAAACCCGACTTGCGACACTGACGGAAGACGTAAACTTATCGGAAAGAGTTGAGGAGATTCCAGATAAATTGACAAGTCTTAACTTAAATGGGGACAGAGATTCAGATGATACAGCACCATTGCCATTTGCAGAAACCGAAGAGTACCAGAACATAAATAAGCATGTTGAAAATCAGGGAAAAGTTAATGAACGCGTCAAAAGGGAATCTGAGGCATTACAAAAGCAAGACAAATATATTGAAAGCGAAATCGCAGGAAAAGACAGCAGACGAAATTTTGTATCACAGATAGCAGAGGGCTTTGAAGAAAGTAATTTGTTTCATTTACGGGATGTAACAAGAGAGCGCCAGGCGCGGGAACTTGACAATAATCGACATTGGGACTGGGACAGACGCGGTAGGTCTTTATCGCCGCGAGGCGGAAGCTTTGACTGTAAACACTTCTTGACTGTTCGGAAATTTAAGATCTTTTGCAATTCTAGAAATGACATACGTCCATGTTCATGGTTGGATCGATTTACGTGCGCACTTCCGCCAAATTTGCCATTAAGTCACAAACTGAAATTTATGTGCAGCTATTAAAGTCCTCAGGGGATTCACTACACTAAGTGAATATGTGCCGTAGCGTTCACAGGGCCCCGAGCTGTAGTGGTGCTATTTCCCTTTTAGTTTTCTGCACCGCTGCCTACTCTTTCACTATTCTTTGTATCTATAAAAAAAAACATTCTTCTACTATCCATCTATCTAGACAGTAGGTAAAGAATAACCGGATTTGACTGTTTTACCCAAAAGTGACTTTGGAAATTACTGTTTGGACTTACTATATTTTTTGCAGCATTCATTCGTAATTTAAACGAAATTTTACCTGATTATCTTCGTGACAATATTACTTCATATGTTGACGATATTCTTATTGCTAAACGTTCTGGGAGTGAGCACAACAAAATTTTGGATTCATTATTACGTATTTTTGCAAGAGTTGGCATTACAGTGAACTTGGAAAAATCAGAATTTGGTCGTTCTCAGGTGAAATTTCTTGGTCATATTATTTCTACAGAGGGTATTCTTCCTGATGCAGAGAAACTAGACGCTATTCGTAATTATGCTGTTCCTACCATAAAACGTGATGTTCGTAGTTTCCTTGGTGTCTGTAATTTTCTTAGACGCTTTGTTAGATTGGATGATTTGGCCACACCTCGTTTACACATTTCAGTTATGCACATTTTGGTCCCAGAAAATGCTTTCATAAATTACGAGAAAATTGCTACTTCAGTAATATGAAGGAGCGTATTCGATCTGTTCTTGCCAAATGCAAATTATGTCGACAGGCAACGTTAAAAATATTGTGGAATGATATAATTTTGAAAAAATTTTGTGGAATGACATACTTTAGAGAAACTAACAGCTACATGTAAACATGAAGAGATTGCAAGGATACCGCGCTGTGTTTTGGCGGCGGCACATACTCAAAGCAACAGTCAGTCGGCGCGCCGCACAAGGCAGTCGTTGACCGCAATCACTTTCTACGTCACGCGCCAACAGCTGATCGAGCGCTCAGTGCGAATGCACTGACAGACGTAAACAAATACACAGTCTAAATTCTTCGAATAAATTCTGTATAAAGCTATGGTGACTTTATAAATTATGTTATTAACGTTCAGTATTTTTCAGGATACGGTTGTATCAAGTATTTAAGACCTTCAGGTAAATTCTGTGTGTGTTCGACGTTAAAAGGACTTGCTATGGAGAAAATTTCAGGAAGAATGTAATTTCAAAAAAAAGAAGTAAAAAACCAAAAAGGTAACGATTAATTGAGTTTATTTTTCAGGTAACATATTTCCACTTAGGTACGTACTTTAGACGTAATTTGCTGCTTGCGATTACGTGATTCATACTTTGTGCTAAATTTCATGTTCTATGAATTTACTTGTGTAGCGACGTGCTTGCGCACATTAACTGATTTTGACAATGACTGACTAATGAACAGGGTTGTTATTTGTAAATATTATACATTGCTTGGCTGCACTGCTTTTTCACTGATGTCATATTTTTTAATTATGTGCCTGCTGTGCTTATTTATTTAAATTGTAATTGTCACCTGATTAATTGTGCTGATATGGTTATGTATGTAGGTTACACTTTGTAATTTCTCTGCTTGCGCCTTCATGTTTACTTATTAAGATTACATATAAACATTTATTTGCTTATGCTGATATGATGCTAATGACTTGTTTATTACGTAAGATATATGTTTGCTGCTGTGCGTATGGATTGCATATTTACACATTTCTGTTTTGTTGTCATAACTACTCTTCAATTTAGTATATAGAAATGCTGATATACTGTGTACAAATATAGAGTTTAGGTTACACTGTGGTATTAATTATAGATTGTTCGCTTGGCAGAGCCTCGTTGTAGGAATTGTGCTGCATCCACTTGTTGACATTCAGTTCTCTACTGGTATATTTACTCGCTATTGCATGTTTTGCTTATGCTCAGTGCCTTATATTTTTAAGATAAGAAAATGAACTGCTATAATTCGACGAACGACATGAGTACAAGAAACTTCATAGAAGTCACATGAGCTGAGGTTTTATGGAAGCTGTATAAATTTATGCTAATAGGAAGGAAGCTAACGACATGACATACCAAAACTAGGTTTAGACCATTGACAGTTATTACACTGCATTTTTCGTGAGCTATTGAAATAGGAAGTGACACTTGACACAAAAAATACTCCACATGTTTGCTTCTGCTATGATTCTTGAAGTGGTGTACACACTGTGAAATATTATGATCATTCACACTCCGTAATCGTACTTAATTACTGAGAGTTATTCGAACTAAGTCTGTTAGAGGTCATGTATGCATTTCTTTTATTTAATGATGGACAAGGAACCAAAATGTATCTTATAATTTATAATGAGTAGAAAATTTGGGTCAGATGGATTACACAGAGGCTGTGTGTAGACACTGTGTCTTCGGATTGTATGGGATGATGAATTGAAGTTTGCACTAGGATTTTGTCTGTACTTGTTCGAGGAGACTGACTAGAGGAAAGAGTTGTTATGAAAGTGAAATGATATTGGCGATAAGGTTTATATGTGTCGACGTATTGAAGTGGTATTATTGAGGTATTGAGACTGTGTGAAGTTGAGATTGTGTGAAGTTGATGATTATTGGAGTTTTCGTGGACAAGAGGTAAGGTAAATGATATTGATGATAAGGTTTATATGTATCGACGTATTGAAGAGGTATTAGTGAAGTATTGAGATTATGCTGATGATTATTGGAGTTTTGGTGGATAAGAGGTAAAGTAAGTGAGGAGCATATTTTTTTTTTTGTTGGTCCATATGGAACAAGGAGGATGAAGATGGCAGACTAGAACACTCAAGTAGAAGGAAGATTGTCTACACACACACACTTTGTCAAATCACTAAGCAGTATATACTTTTTTTTTTTTGAGAGAGGAAGCATGTGCATATCTTGGCTCACTGACAGTTGTTCAGCAACCGTACATTTTGATCTGGCTTGGCAAACATTGGTCTAGACATGATGACTATGACGTTGACTTAACTATTATTGACTGTTATACATTGCTGCCACTATTACTTGGTACACATGATGAACATCAAATCTTGGACAGAGTTACATTTACACAGTTAACACTATTCAATTACACAGTAGTACTTAATGTGCATGAAAGATGAGTGAGTGTGTTTCGTGTGTTTTCCTTTCCTAATCCTACCCACCTATCTCCTAAATATTATTTTATTTGGTGGTAGTGGCTTGCACTGACACCCATAAATGTTATAGGTTTACTGGTATTTGTGTATTGTAATAGTTAATAGGACAATTATCTGATATCATTTGTGTGTTTGTTATGATTTGTATGTTTAGTGTAAAAGCATTGTATGTGTATTCAAACTATTGTTCATGCCTGAACTGTCTGATTAGTGATGGTGCTGCACTTTTCAACATGATGTGTGACATTTAGTCATGTTTAATTTCTGCTGATGAACTGTGTGATCAGTGATTGTAAAAATTATGGACTGTTACTTGTACCTTTTCTACATGATTGGTGCCACTAGGACATGTTTAATTTCTGCTTATAAACTCTGATGAACAGTGTGATCAGTGATAGTGAATTTTATGGAACTGCTTCTGCTGAGAAATGTGACTTGTTGCTGTGTGCATCTGCTCAACATTGCTGGTGCCACTAATGGAACTGCTTATACTGAAATGGTGTTACTTGTTGATGTCGGCACCTGCTCAACATTGCTGGGTGCCACTGATGGATTGCTTCTACTGAAAGGATGTCACCTGTTGATGTCTGCACCTGCTCAACATTGCTGGTGCCACTAATGGAACTGCCTATACTGAAATGGTGTTACTTGTTGGTGTCGGCACCTGCTCAACATTGCTGGGTGCCACTGATGGACTGCTTCTACTGAAAAGATGTCACCTGTTGCTGTGTGCATCTGCTCAACATTGCTGGTGCCACTAATGGAACTGCTTATACTGAAATGGTGTTACTTGTTGGTGTCGGCACCTGCTCAACATTGCTGGGTGCCACTGATGGACTGCTTCTACTGAAAAGATGTCACCTGTTGCTGTGTGCACCTGCTCAACATTGCTGGTGCCACTAATGGAACTGCTTATACTGAAATGGTGTTACTTGTTGGTGTCTGCACCTGCTCAACATTGCTGGGTGCCACTGATGGACTGCTTCTACTGAAAAGATGTCACCTGTTGCTGTGTGCACCTGCTCAACATTGCTGGTGCCACTAATGGAACTGCTTATACTGAAATGGTGTTACTTGTTGGTGTCTGCACCTATTCAACATTACTGGGTGCCACTGATGGACTGTTTCTACTAAAAAAATGTCATTTGTTGGTTTTGCACCTGTTGACCATTGCTGGGTGCTACTGCTGGAACTGTCAACTGCTTATTCTTGAGCTATGGAAAGCGTTTATGTGAATATTTGTATAAACTGATTTTTTGTGTATTACTGGTTGTGAAAGGTTATGAGACTCTTACCTGCACATATTCGTCATTGCTGACGCTATTGATTGAATTGTTTAACCACATAATACTTGTGTAAACTATTATGTAAAGTCACATGTATGAAAGAATTTGTATTGCTTACTGTATTCTATATAATAGGTTATTGAAAGGTCAGTGCAAAGCCAAAATTTTATCTAGTTATATGATATTTACGTATTAATATTATCTTTTATTTTTGTCTGTATTTTTTTGACGAATTTGGTGGTATTTTCACCACCAATGCTGGCAAAAATACCATCAAATTCTAGCCGTGGAGGAAGGGCATATGAAAGGTGGCTACACTGAGCCACAGCGCCAGAGATCGCTAGAGAGCATTGTTCCGCCGCCTCCACTGGCAGTGATTATTGAGATGTCGTGTGGGCAGTGCTTGTCCAGGACTCGTAGTAGTCAGTTCGTGTTCAGATGTGCTAGTAGGGAGTGCTTGCTGAGATGTGATACTGAAAAGTTCTTGTTGAGATGTGGTAATAGCGAGTCGGTGTGGAGATATATTGTAATGATTAGAGTGATTTTGGTCAATATATGAAGGTAACGAAACTTGATTTATTTTTCATTATTTCCATGTTTTAAATAATGCGTCATTACAGGTTCAGTCAACAAAGCATCTGGCTTGTGTTCTTGTATTAGAGTGTAATTCTGGTTTTCTTGAGTAATTATGGTATTTTTATTTTCTTTAATTAATTCAGTATAAATGATATTTAAAATTTCTTGTGTTGTTGAAGAAGAACCGTGCCAGATGCGTACGTTGAGTCATACTTCCACACACAGAACAGTTACACTTGTGCTTTGGTTTCGTAGGTTTTATAGTTTCTGGGGACTTAATTAATTAATTGTGTTAATGAAAATTTCAATTTCATTCTTTGTTGTTGTTCTTTGCAGTCAGATAGCGTAAATATACTAGTCAGGGCCAACCGTTACGAGACTTCGTAACCGAACAGACAGTTACTGAAACAAAAAATTAAAATTATTTGCATTATATATTAAATAAGCCCCCATGCAAGTGTTACAAGGCTAGATAAGTCAATCACTCAGACTGTCACCCCTGCAACTACTGAAAAGGCTGCTGCCCCTCTTCAGGAACCACACGTTTGTCTGGCCTCTCAAGAGATACCCCTCCGTTGTGGTTGCACCTACGGTACGGCTATCTGTATCGTTGAGGCCCGCAAGCCTCCCCACCAACGGCAAGGTCCATGGTTCATGGGTAGGTTTATAGAGATAAGAAACAGCAAATAGCCTATAGCACTACCTTGGGGAACACCTGATATCACTTCTGTTTTACTCGATGACTTTCCGTCAGTTACTACGAACTGTGACCTCTCTGACAGGAAATCGCAAATCCAGTCACATAACTGAGACGATATTCCATAAACACGCAATTTCACTACAAGCCGCTTGTGTGGTATAGTGTCAAAAGCCTTCCGTAAATCAAGGAATACGGAATCAATCTGATATCCCTTGTCAATAGTACTCAGCACTTCGTGTGAATAAAGAGCTAGTTGTGTTTCACAGGAACGATGTTTTCTAAATCCATGTTGACTGTGTGTCAATAGACCGTTTCCTTCGAAGTAATTGATTATGTTCGAACACAATATATGGTCTAAAATCCTGCTGTATATCGACGTTAACGATATGGGCTTGTAATTTAGTGGATTACTCCTACTACCTCTCTCGAATATTGGTGTGACATGTGCAACTTTTCAGTCTTTGGGTACTGATCTTCCGTCGAGCGAACGGTGTATGTGATTGTTATGTATGGAGCTAATGCATCAGTATACTTTGAACCTAACTGGTACACAGCCTGGACCAGAAGACTTGTTTTTATTAATTGATTTAAGTTGCTTCACTACTCCGAGAATATTTACTTCTACGTTACTCATGTTGGCATTGTTCTCGATTCGAATTCCGGAATATTTACTTCGTCTTCCTTTGTGAAGGGATTTCGGAAGGCTGTGTTTAGTAACTCTGCTTCGGCAGCACTGTCTTCGATATTATCTCCATTGTTATCGCGCAGAGAAGGCATTGGTTGTTTCTTGCCGCTAAAATACTCAACATACGACCAGAATCTCTTTGGATTTTCTACCAGGTTTCGAGACAAAGTTTCGTTGTGGAAACTGTTATAGGCGTCTCGCATTGAACTCCGCGCTAAATTTCGAGCTTCTATAAAGGCTCGCCAATCTTGGGGATTTAGCGTCTGTTTAAATTTGGAATGTTTGTTTCGATGTTTATGCAACAGTGTTCTAACCTGTTTTGTGTGCCGAGGAGGATCAGCTCCGTCGTTTGTTAATTTATTTGGTATAAACCTCTCAATTGCTGCCGATACTATTTCTCTGAATGTAAACCACATCTAGTCTACACTTATATTTTTAACTTGGAATGAGTGGAGATTGTCTCTCAGGAAGGCGTGAAGTGCATTTTTATCTGCTTTTTTGAATAGGTGTATTTTTCGCTTATTTTCCGAGGCTTTTGGGATTACAATATTCAATCTCGCTACGACAACCCTGAGTTCATTAATCTCTATATCGGTTTTGATGCTCGTTATTAACTCAGGATTATTTGTTCCTAAGAGGTCAAGTGTGCTTTCACAACCGTTTAATATTCGCGTGTGCTCATAACTAACTGCTCGAAATAGTTTTCAGAGAATGCTTTTAGCATAATTTCGGATGATATTTTATGCGTACCTCCGGGATTAAACAAGTATTTTCGCCAGCATATCGAGGGTAAATTAAAGTCACCACCAACTATTATCGTATGAGTTGGGTACGCGTTTGGAATTAAACTCATGTTTTCTTTGAATCTTTCAGCAACTGTATCATCTGAACCAATTGTTATTTTATTCCGGTTTCCAACCATTTCCTCTACCCATACCAACTCACAGGAAGTATCTACTTCAATTTCGCGACAAGTTAAACTACTTCTGACAGCAACAAACACGCCACCGCCAACCGTGCTTAGCCTATCTTTTAGGAACACCGTTTGGTTCTTCGCAAAAATTTTGACTGAGCTTATATCCGGCTTTAGCCAGCTTTCAGTACCTATAACGATTTTAGCATGTGCTTTCTATTAGCGCTTGGAGCTCTGGTACTTTCCCAACAGAGCTACGACAATTTACAACTGTTTTACCAATGGTTCCTGTATCTAGTCTCCCTGTGTTCAGCCTGCACCCTTTGTGACTGAAGCCCTTCTTGTGTTTTCCCGAGACCATCTAACCTAAAAAACCACCCAGTGCACGCCACACAGCCCCTGCTACCCGTGTAGCCGCCGCAGGCGTATAGTGGACACCTGACTTATCCAGCAGAATCCGAAACCCAACCACCCTTTGGCGCAAGTCGAGTAATCTGCAGCCTACACTGTCGCAGAACCATCTGAGCCTCTGATTCAGACCCTCCACTCGGCTCTGTACCAGAGGTCTGCAAACGGTCCTGTCGAGTATGCTGCAAAATGGTCAGTTCTGCCTTCATCTTGCAAGCAAGATTGGCAGCCTTTACCACTTCTGTTAGCCGCTCGAAATCAGAGAGAATCTCTTCTGATCCAAAGTGACACACATCATTGATACCGACGTGAGCAACCACCTGCAGTTGGGAGTTGACAGTATTCATATATTCCACTGAATGTACTTGCAAAAATATGTCACTTTACGACGTAGGCAAAGGTATGGGTAAAAGGCTCCGCCCTCCCCCTAATCCCTGGAGCGATTTCAACCAAACTTGGTACATGTGTTACTTACTCTCTTGAAAGAAGGACTTTGTAGGTAAGAACCAGCACACTAGTTGGGGTGATAAGATGGAGAGAGAAATGAGGAGGAAGAGATGGACAGACAGAGACGGGCAAGAAGGAGATGGATAGGCGGTGGGGGAGATGGACCAATAGAGGAGAAGAAGCGGACAGAGAAGGGCCAGAGGAAGAGATGGACAGAAAGCGGGGGAAGGAGGAGATGGATAGAGACGAAAAGAAGGATGGAGAGAGCGGAAGAAAGAGATTGGTAGAGAGAGGATGAGGAGGAGGAAATGTACACAGAGAGTGGTAGGAGGAGATGGACAGTGAAATGTACCTGGAAGAAAGAGAGATAGGGAGAATTCAGAGAGAGGTGGAAGGAGGTGATGGACAGGAAGGGGCAGGATGGCCATGGTGAGACAGGGGTTTGGAGGAGGTGGACAAGAGAGGGGGGGGGGAGAAGCTGGACAGAGAAAGGCAAGAGGAGAACAACAAAGGGAATGGGAATTAGATGATGGTCTTGTAGTGAGTGTGGAGGAGCTGGAAGAGGAGCAGATGGACAGAGAGAGGGGGAAGAAGCTGATGAACAGAGAGTAGCGCAGGGAGAGAAGGACAGTGGGGAGGGGGGGGAAGGGGGAGGAAGTGACCCACACATTCTGTTTTAGAGCTCTAAAACTTAATTGTCCTATTGTAGCATTAAATGCAGTGGGAGCGACGTATTGGGTCCTATTCCGAATGTAAATATGTTTTTACCATCTTCTGAACCAAGATTCGTGGATAAGGTCTTACTATTCGGTGGTCAGGGTATATATAGAGGGTTGTGTCACATGTGCTGTGTCATTTTTTAAAACGCACATTTTATTTTTGGTAGCCGTTCCTTATGGTAATCGCCATCTGGAAATGTGTTAATATCCGTGAATTGTCAAACTGAGTGTTTGTAAAACTGTCTAATATGTGTTTTGTGACTATTTGTGCATGTCGTTATTCCAAGATCCATGAATTAATGTCCGTGAGTCACTGGGTTGAACTACAACCCTCGCAGTCAAGAGATGTTACAGCCACCTTCGTACGGCTAGCTGGCCTCTGAGAGCGCAGCCGACATCCTTCACTAACAATCTTTAAATTGTTAAAAGGTATAGTAACGTTGTAAATTTGTTAAGATTTAATGGTTCCGATCCTTTCATATGTAACAGACCGGCAGTACCATTTTAAACGAATGTGAAGTTGGTTCGTTCGTGAAGTGAATAGTCTGGTTACGCTAGTTGTTGGGAGAGAACCAGTGTGTGTGGTGAGTCGTAAGGATAAGAGACATATGTTTTCAAATTTCTTGTTGCCACAACTTTTGGTATGATTTCATTCGCTGGTTTCGTGACTGACAAGTTAGGAATTCCGTAACATTCCATATAATGCGTAGAGATCTTTGATTGCAATTTTTAATTTGGCGAGCTTCCAGTTACTTGCTATTATTTATTGGCAAGGTAAATATTTTAATGAGCTGTGAGGAACAAGACTTGGTGGTTGTGTTTTCGAGTTTTGTTTGATGATAGCTGATTGGTATCGTTCTGCTTCCATGGTTTAAATCTAGTGGTTCTGTAAGAACATTCAAAGGGAACTGAGTTGTGGCTGTTTTGTTATGTGTCACGCTTTAAGAATTGTGGCTTTTTATTGATGGTGGGTTGGTATATTTGGGCCTTAATCTACGTGACTCTAGTGTGTGTATACGGACGCTCTTGTACCTACAGTGACATTACGTCGTGATTTAGTCAAGACGTACCCCGGCGTTGTTAACGGTAGGTGACAAATATTGAGAGAATCGTTATATAAAGACAAACGTCAACAAAGCTATTGCTTGTCACTAATAGCGTTGAGTGACCAGTTAACCTAGGGATTTTACAGTGATGCAGGACGCCAACACCTGAAGAGTCTGTGACCTTTGATCAAAATGTTCCACGTATGGACTAATGTGCAAGTAGCACGTAGATTTCTTGTCTATTTTCTATCGTTGCTGTCCGTCAGATGGAATTTCTACGATTAAACGACTGTTCTGATTTTGAAATGAGATTAATAATGATAGAAACAAGGTATTTAAAAAGGAAAAATCTGTTCCCAATTTATAATTCCAAGCAAATCACACTTCTACGGTCTATATTTTAAAATGAAGTCAAAAAGTCTTAAGAAAATAATAGCTAGAAAGCAAAGGTATTGAATATTCTATGCAAACCATTAATACTGCATACCATTTGTGTACGGTGAAGATGAAAAGAAGCAGAAAAAATTAAATTTATTTCCATAAAAGCAAAATAAATGAAGCTGGTATAGTTAGTAAATTATATTGCTGATCTGCCCTGTAATTTATCTCTGATACTGTGCCAAACTGATAGAAAAGAGAGAGTAATATTTACTGTTAAGTAAAAGGATTACGTAGGTAGATTTGCAACTGAATTTGACGTGCAATTACGGAGTGAAAGGTTTTATTTTCAGAATCCATTTCTGTGTTAATTTTGAATGGGGTTATCCTGTATTTATGATTGAAAATACGAGGATGTGATAGACAATTCGCACAATGCTATCGACTTTAAACTCAATTATGTACCCCAATTAAATAATTTCCAGTAAGCTAGAGGTCATATTACCAAGCAGGTGATTGAGTTTAACTGCATTTTTTCTAACACGTTAGCTATTTGGTGCCTTTAAAATGTTTTGTTAATAGCAATTTCTGATCCAGTTATTGGTACTTTAAATTAATTTTGATGTTAAATTACATGCGTTAATCATTGGTGCTTTAAAAAAATTCTAACCTGAAGTGGATATTGTAATTAGCGGCGATTTTAAACCTTTCGTGAATGATGGGACATATCTCACTGAAGTAATACGCAGTTTTAAGGGTTTGGGCGTCTATGTCTCATACAATATGTGATCAAGAGTATCCGGACACCCCCAAAAATACGTTTTGCATTTTAGGTGTATTGTGCTGCCAAGTGCTGCCAGGTACTCCATATCAGCGACCTCAGCAGCCATTAGACATCGTGAGAGAGGAGAATGGGGCGCTCCGCGGAACTCCAGGACTTGGAACATGGTCAGTTGATTGGGTGTCACTTGTGTCATACGTCTGTACGCGAGATTTCCACACTCCGAAACATCCCTAGGTCCACTGTAGGGACACGTACAGCACGAAAGTGTTCAGGCAGCTCTCGTCTGCTGACTGACAGAGACCGCCGACACTAGAAGAGGGTTTTAATGTGTAATAGGCAGACATCTATCCAGACCATCACACTGGAATTCCTAACTGCATCAGGATCCACTGCAAGTACTATGACAGTTACGCCAGTAAATGCCAAACGACGCCTCGC
This sequence comes from Schistocerca nitens, assembly GCF_023898315.1. NCBI lineage: Eukaryota > Metazoa > Arthropoda > Insecta > Orthoptera > Acrididae > Schistocerca > Schistocerca nitens. The sequence continues at coordinate 89,634,909 of NC_064622.1, read as the reverse complement.
TTGGTGTAAGAAGCGTAAACATTGGACGATTGAACAGTCGAAAAACGTTGTGGGGAGTGATGAGTCACAGTAGACAATGTGGCGATTCGAGGGTAGGGTGTGGTTATGGCGAATGCCCGGTGAACGTCATCTATCAGCTTGTGTAGTGCAACAGTAAAATTCGGAGCCAAGCAAGAGACGGGGCGCTACAGTAAGAGGCCTAACTACTGGCCAGTGTGGGAAGTGGGAGTGGCCACCTGAGTTGCCAGTACCTGCTCTCCCACCTTCCAAAATCTTCTCTTCGCCCTTAAACATGCATTGGGTATTGCTCCATTCTATCTTGTGAGTGTTCCTGCTGCGCTGTTCACAGCTATGCATAGATCGAGCCAAACCTGATTACTGAGTTAGAGCCTAGACAGGTTCTTCTCAGCCGTCCGGGACATGTTGTCAAATTTTTCGTTGATTAAATTTAACTTGGAATTAACTGTTTGGCACAATACCTCCATTTCTAATCTGATGCGCCTTCTCTCGTCCTCTGCTCTTGGTCTATCAGCTTTTGTTTTTCATTCCTCTGCTTCCTTTTCACCAGAATTGCCTTTCCCATGATCGCTTGCGCCCTGTCACCCTCTATGTTCTTTACCCGCTCTTATATCCTCTCCAAATCTTATTCCAAAATGGGATGTCGCACAAGGCTCCATAATTCGAGTTACCTCTGCACCACGATCGTTTCCATTTCACAAGCAGACCTAGCCTCAGATGCACACTTATGGAGCAATTTGTCCCAGACACGTTACGACACTGAGGAGCCGAAACTTTATGACCACCGCCCATGGAGAGGTAGAAATTGACCCACTGGCATTGCTAGCACGAAGGGACGGTAATTAAAGTTCAAAGCTACTATAAATGATTCGTTCGTTTCTGAAGCTTTTCATTTTCAAAAGTATTGTACGTACAAATACACTCCTGGAAATGGAAAAAAGAACACATTGACACCGGTGTGTCAGACCCACCATACTTGCTCCGGACACTGCGAGAGGGCTGTACAAGCAATGATCACACGCACGGCACAGCGGACACACCAGGAACCGCGGTGTTGGCCGTCGAATGGCGCTAGCTGCGCAGCATTTGTGCACCGCCGCCGTCAGTGTCAGCCAGTTTGCCGTGGCATACGGAGCTCCATCGCAGTCTTTAACACTGGTAGCATGCCGCGACAGCGTGGACGTGAACCGTATGTGCAGTTGACGGACTTTGAGCGAGGGCGTATAGTGGGCATGCGGGAGGCCGGGTGGACGTACCGCCGAATTGCTCAACACGTGGGGCGTGAGGTCTCCACAGTACATCGATGTTGTCGCCAGTGGTCGGCGGAAGGTGCACGTGCCCGTCGACCTGGGACCGGACCGCAGCGACGCACGGATGCACGCCAAGACCGTAGGATCCTACGCAGTGCCGTAGGGGACCGCACCGCCACTTCCCAGCAAATTAGGGACACTGTTGCTCCTGGGGTATCGGCGAGGACCATTCGCAACCGTCTCCATGAAGCTGGGCTACGGTCCCGCACACCGTTAGGCCGTCTTCCGCTCACGCCCCAACATCGTGCAGCCCGCCTCCAGTGGTGTCGCGACAGGCGTGAATGGAGGGACGAATGGAGACGTGTCGTCTTCAGCGATGAGAGTCGCTTCTGCCTTGGTGCCAATGATGGTCGTATGCGTGTTTGGCGCCGTGCAGGTGAGCGCCACAATCAGGACTGCATACGACCGAGGCACACAGGGCCAACACCCGGCATCATGGTGTGGGGAGCGATCTCCTACACTGGCCGTACACCACTGGTGATCGTCGAGGGGACACTGAATAGTGCACGGTACATCCAAACCGTCATCGAACCCATCGTTCTACCATTCCTAGACCGGCAAGGGAACTTGCTGTTCCAACAGGACAATGCACGTCCGCATGTATCCCGTGCCACCCAACGTGCTCTAGAAGGTGTAAGTCAACTACCCTGGCCAGCAAGATCTCCGGATCTGTCCCCCATTGAGCATGTTTGGGACTGGATGAAGCGTCGTCTCACGCGGTCTGCACGTCCAGCACGAACGCTGGTCCAACTGAGGCGCCAGGTGGAAATGGCATGGCAAGCCGTTCCACAGGACTACATCCAGCATCTCTACGATCGTCTCCATGGGAGAATAGCAGCCTGCATTGCTGGGAAAGGTGGATATACACTGTACTAGTGCCGACATTGTGCATGCTCTGTTGCCTGTGTCTATGTGCCTGTGGTTCTGTCAGTGTGATCATGTGATGTATCTGACCCCAGGAATGTGTCAATAAAGTTTCCCCTTCCTGGGACAATGTATTCACGGTGTTCTTATTTCAATTTCCAGGAGTGTATGTTTTATGCATGAACAGAACCGTAAACTCTCCTATGTTAAATTTTGTGCTATGTGTGCACCCTGACCACAAGAGAAACATCCAAGCGGCATTAAAGTTCGTTTCACATCTTATGTAGCAACTTGGTGCTTTCTCTGAGCTTTTTCATTGTTCTTGGCAATGGAGATACGCGAACACGGTCCTTAAAGTCAGGCGACCGGCGACAGGCGACCGGCGACAGGCGACCGGGCGGCGAAGGGAAAAGAGCCACATTATCTTCAACATGGGTGCGGACGGACATCGATCCTCCAAAGAGATGGTCACCTGTCTCGTTGGGAGGAGACAGTCTCGGAATCAGAAATATGTCAAGGTAAGAAGTACCCGCCAAAATCTACTCACAGAAGAAAAAACGGCCCATACACCTTCGTCTGTGATACTGAACAGAAAACAACCTTCGGTGAATCCCGTACGTCCACCACAATTTCATAAAAGTATTCAGCGCCCCACACGCTCCCACTGTGGTGATTAATCTTTCCATATTAGTGGAAAGTGGATTCGTCGCTGAATTTGAGCCTGCAGGCGAAATGTTCCTCCTCAAGTGCTACGTTCAGTGTGATGCTAAATTGTAGGCGCCGACCATAACCGTGCACTTTTGACTGTTGCACGAGCTGGAGACGGTACAGTTTGAAGTGTAACCGCCGACTCAAAATCTTCCACACAGTTTGCTGCGTTATTCCGAGTTCGTGCCTTGAGCAGACCACTGATTTGGTATGCAATGCATACGAAACTTCCCCTCACTGTTTCCACGGTTCCACCGGCACGCTTGATGGACTGTTACTTTTCTGTTTACAGTCAGCTAGCGTCCCCAGCTGATACCAACGCGCAACGCTCTGTTTACATGGTCGCTCTTTTTCGCAATTCTTTCTGAATGCACGCTGAGCTGTTATAATAGAGACACATCTCACTTATTCCTAAACACAAAACTCTGTTTTCACTTTCTCACTATTTTGTCAAGATACTGCACTCATAAAGCCAACTGGTGGGCACATCTCAAACTCGATTAGCTTGTGGTTCTATTGATGCATCAGTCGTATTTTTACTTGTAATATTTTGGAAAATATATAACTCTGACAGCGAATGAATCGTCTAAGGTAGCTCTTATGCAAGTGGAGAAGAAAGCAAAGGGATATCACTGTACATTGGCCGCAAATTGGGAAATCCGCTACCATAAGTGACTTCAACAAATGACCGATCATTGTGATCCAGCTATTGGGAACAACCATCTCGGAAATGGCGATGCTGGTCGACTGTTCGCGTACTGCTGGCGTGAGCATCTTTGGAAAGCGGTTGAAGGACGGCGAGACCGCGCATAGGAGACAAGGTGTTGGGCATCCAAGCCTCATCGTACAACGTGGAGGACAGAGGCTTGCCCGCTATGTAAAGAAGGATAGGCGACGATCTGTGGCAGATCTGACGACAGAGTGTAGATAAAGGCACGAGGGTTTCGTAGCACACCGTTTGCGATGCCCCACCCAGATTTATCCTATTACGAATACTTATTCGCCCTTAAGTGACTCTGTATGGGCATCTGGCTCGTAAATTTTTGTGAGCTAACATTCACCTTACTGATTCACTTTACTGATCTCTCTTTATAATGCAGAGCTTATATCTTACCACACTAATTAGAATTTTGATAAAAGGAACCGACAAAGTAAAGTTATTAAACATCACTGAAGAAGAGAGCAAAAATATTAACGGGCAACACTTTGAGACGACGACGTTACACTGGAACTAACATGGACACGATTTAGCTGCTGGTAAACCTTTCGGGACGTGAGGTCGTGGTCCAAGAAACGCTTTTGTTCCTGACGTTCCATCCAGGTTTGCGCTGGACACTCTCAGAGGCATTCCTCTGCTGAGTCTTGCCAGCTAAGTTCAAAACAACTGAATTTCGATAAGGTAATTCCAGCAATTTATTTTCCTAATAATTTGTATTTTATAACCTATGTATAATTTCGTTACGTGTTACTATGGGACGAACAACACGAGACTGGAATAGAAGGGAGAACCGATAGAGGTACTCAAGGTACCCTCCGCCACACACCGTCAGGTGGCTTGCGGAGTATGGATGTAGATGTAAATGTAGATGGATGTAACGTTACGTTTATATAGCTTGCAATTTGTTACTGTAAAATTTTGTGGATATGTTATGTCATCACTGTATTATTATCATTAGTACGACTTAAGGGAAAGGGGTTGGGGGAGGTTACTGATCAGGAAACTAGGTGTCTTAATCGTACCTAAGGTACAGATCTGAAAAAGGTCGAAAGCTCGTTATGAGAAAAGATTTTTGTATTCGTGTGGAACGTATTTGATAGTCAAAAAGTAATGATTCAGTGTATGCAAAACAAATTGTGTTACTTAAATTACTCTACCAAATACAGTAATTTTCCCTTAAGGGAGGTAGGACGTCAAACGGGCCGACTTGGAGCAGGAGAGACACCACAGGGCAGTTTAATTTCCACTGTCTATACTTTTGCAAATAAATTCATAAAACTTTACCAGCATGACCAGGAAGGATTCAGGATTCATACTCATAGCAGTAGAGACTCAAAAACGTAACAAAACACTTTTTTTTACATGTGAAATTTCATCATTCTTTCACTTACTACTGTCTGCATTTGTTGCTATAGGTACACTTTTCTTCCTAAGTAAAAGAGATTCTTCGATGACTTTTGCACAGCATACAAACCATAGTTACAGGTGTATGAAACTCTAGAAGTTATTTAATTTGTGAAAAAATGAATGAACTGTTACATTTTAAATTTCATGTTTAGAAAAAATTCTATTTTTATAGTTAATTATCTCAATTTTTTCCACAGTTTTTTAATTGATTTGGAAAATTCTAGAGATTCATACACCTGTAACTACTGTTTGTATGCTATGAAAAATTCATCGAAGAATCTCTCTTACTTAGGAAGAAAAGTGTACCTATAGCAACAAATGCAGCCAGTAATAAGTGAAAAAATGATGAAACTTCACATGTGAAAAAAAGGTATTTTGCTACGTTTTGGAACTTCCACTGCGATGAGTAAGAGTCCTCAATCCTTCCTGGTCATTGTGACAAAGTTTTATAAATTTATTTGTAAAAGTATAGACAGTAGGAATTAAAATGTCCTGTGGTGACACTCCTGCTCCAAGTCGCCCGCTTGACGTCCTACCCCCCTTAAGGAGCAACCTTGCCCTACCTTCACGAAAAAACATCAGACATCCACTGCCCCCAGACGGGAAGAACGGGCTCGCACAGTCGAATAAAATTAATAACACCCCCTGCCCTGTCTCCCAATGTTTACCATTCATTGCGTATGTATACGTGTTTTCATGTTTTTTTATTCCATCTGCGCGACGGCTTCCTCATACGATGCCTCATACGAGAATTGTTTCTAGACTTAAGAGTTTCCACTATCACTGACGTGTGTAACAACCATCGAGCCACCAACATTGTATAGTGCACCGACCAACGTATTGTTATTCGTGATAAGATACAAGCTGGCCGTGAGTCACAGTAAACCTGTTGTTAGTGAGACATCCTCGGATTTGGAGTTCAAAATAGCCGTAATTTTTAAAAATTCTGTGATTTAGTGACACGAAAATAGTGTTGTCAAATTATGAATGGTATCAACTATGCAACAATTAAATACAAATAACTACAGTGTTCCAGACAAACAACTGCAGTGTTACTGGACAAGCACGCAGTAGGTTTTGCCGACTACCCAATAACTCTGAAATTTATGCACTGAGGTAACGAAAGTCGTGGGATGCGTTGTGATATTGTGTCGGATCTGCTTTTTCTCACCTTATTACAGCAACTCGAGACATTTTTTATTTGATTTTTAGTATCCAAATAGATCTCATGACGTGCACTGGGATTTTCCACTACAATCGAAGCATTTCGTTTTGCGGAACGGTTCGCTCTCCAAACTAGTCACAATGCCGGGGGGAAAACGAAGTAAATATTACATTATGGAAACCTCCAACGATGTCTGAAGTTGGTGCTGCAGCCGAGTAGAATAACACTCATTATAGCATTCAATGAACGCACCTGGTTTGAGACACAAATGGATAACAATATCGAGAAGAGAGCTTCCATGAAGTGTACTTTTGCTGATGATTTTTATAAATTAATGCATAATTCAGTTTCCCGCAAAGAAACGGAAACTACTAGGAAGTATAGAAAAATTTATTTAGTCAATCGTAGGGAGAGGCGTTGTGGCAGAAGGGAATTGATGTCCAAGCTAAATTTTAAGTGGACAACTATCTCCAACAAAAAATTTGCGGCTCAACAGATATCGAAAGTTTCAATAAAGTTCAGGAAACCTCTTCACGTAGATTTCTGTGGATTGGATGTATTAAAAGTCCAAATATACCCTTTTTTTTACGACATTGCTAAAACTCATTTTGAAGATCAAAGCTTCCTTCGCAAGGCTACAAATAACCCCTTACGGCCTAAAATCGGCTAACAATTACGATGTCGGCTTGTGAAATGCGAGGCGAATGGATCGTCGATTGTGGAGTCTTTGGACCTAAGATTCAAAATATATGCATAACATACGGAGAAAAGTGCTACTCTAAGGTGAAATGATTGTGTGTGGCGTGCAGTCACGAGGACTCTCGTAGTTTTAGATTACTTTTTTTTTGTATTTTGTTCGGTATTGTTCGTTGCGTTTGGTCTGCGCGAACGTCAGAAGACATCCATTCACGTTGATCGTTGATTCCTTAACTCAGTTTTTTATTACAGAGGGCGAGCAGCCGTCTGACCGAACACGCTGAATACCGTGCTGGCTATTTGGCGAGTACGGTGGCCGGACAGGTGATGTGTCAGTTCAATTTCCAGTCAAGTAGACATATGGCGTATGCTGGTGCACAGCTGAAGACTGGACTGTCACGACCTGGCAATAAGCGGGTCATTTTCGAGGACGTAATTGAAACCCTGCGTATTCGCATTTTTCGGTTGACTGAAAGGTAGAGTGAAAGTCTGCGTTGTAAAGAAAAAATCTCTTAATGACCTGTTTTAAATCTATAAGTGCAAACAATAATGTGTATGTGCAAACGAGAAAATCGTGTGATATTTCAGGACACCCACTGAAAGTCCCTTGTAATGACGGTGAAACCCGTCTCGGTGCGCAAAATAAATAAAAAAAGTTTATGTGCAGCAAGCAAAAGACATTTTTCTTTTGAAGCACTCTAATTTATATACAGCTGTTGCGATAATGACCAGCACAGGCGCCTTGTTAAAAAAAAAAGTATGGATGTTTGTGTGTTTGTGGCTGGGTGGGTGAATGGGCGTGCATGGCCGCTCATGCACACTACTGAACTGCATGCAATGTATGCGAGATTGGTGATATACTGTGTATAATTCTGAACATGGTTAGCTTAGTTTTTTGTGCTGCCATAGAAATCAAGATCGCATATTTTCCCATGTTATGTCTCACAGATGAACTGTAAAAAAAGCGCAGCGTTCTTTGCGTAACCGCTGAACTGTGGTTGAACTGTAAACCGTAAAGTGTAAAAAATAGTCTACAACACAGTAAAATGCAGCTGAATTGTAAAATAATAATAATAATAATAATAATAATAATAATAATAATAATAATAATCAAAACTGTTCCAAGCTGTGGAATAAATAATTACACTTTTCATATAAATTTTATTATTAGTATTAGTGCATTGTTAAACTATGAAGTGTCAACTGTTCCGGCTTGTGGTACCTATTATTATACATATTTTCAAAATATGCCACAATTTTGTAAAAGTTATTCGCAGTTTTTTGCTACCTGTGAAAACATACTATTATCTATACAGTATAGCAATTAAATGCACTCAACAGTAAAAGCTATACATATTTTGAAAACATATCAGAATTTTGGATGTGTTATTTGTACCAGTGAAAACATATTGTTAATTGTGGAATAAATAAATCTGCATTGTTAAATGATAGTCACTCCTTTTCTTCCATGTAAATGCTTCCATATTTTTTATTCAACATATTGGAGGTTGGTTGCAAGGTAGTACAGTTTAGGGAAGGACACCAATATTTTTTTCATTTAAAATAGGTCGAATCTAGTTGCATAAACAAATACGTTAAAATTGCATGTAATTCCGTACTTGTAGTGATGTACAACCCATGCAAAACTTCGCAGTAATGAATTCTCCTGGAGTGTTCTTTGTGCCAGCTCTGTAAAGCTTCACCAAATATTTCCGTGAATTCCGTATGTTTAAGGATGACATTCACTACGCTCGTCCACCACATTTTCACTGCTGTTGTTAGCATACGTCTTGTGGTTGCAGATGCTTGGAACCGGGTACACTGTGTGGAATGCTCAGTGTTACATTTTTTTCAGTGTTTTTGGGTAGCCTCCACAACTACAAGTTTTTGAGTGTTGAACATTACAGTTATTTGTGTTGAACTGTTGCGTAACTGATATCATTAATAACGAGATAACACTACTTTCCTGTCACAAAATCATAGATTTTGAAAAATTACCAGTATGCTGGGCTCTCAGTCTGAGGAAATGTTAAAGCTCCCGGTTTACTGGAAATCCGAGACAGCTGGTGTCTTACAGTGAATAAAAGTTCTTCTATAAATGCACTTTGAAAACCTGGCGGCTCGATGATTGATGCAGATTTTAGAACTCAAAGTCTGGGAAAGAAAAAAAAAGTCCATATACACAATGAATAATAAACACTGAGAGACAGGGAAAGGGGTTATTACTTATATTCGAATCTGTGAGCCTGTTTTTCCAGTGTGTGGAGTCTGATGGTGCTAATAACATGGAGAAAGCACATCTGCTGTGTCTACATTGAGGGAGTTGTGCAGGGGACTGCAGCACCACAAAAACTGGACCAACTCTTTCCAAGTACAAGATAAGAGATAGTAACAAGATGTATGCTTTTCAGTAGTTTCTTATCTATTGTGCAAATCGATCATCAGTAGTTGAATTCATCACAGCTACTTGCTAATGCATCATATTAACAGCAGCCTAGACGTGAATGTTCTCTCTGGACGCCACAAGCACATAACAACATCTTAGGAGGTGGATCAGTGCGTAGTTCACCAGCAGTAGTTTCTCCGTTCGCTCGGTTGGAAATGGTCCTGGTGATGATGATCGGGTTCAGCTGCATGATGCCACAGCCCTATTATTTTGACAAGTCAGAGGGAAATTTAGTGAAAGGATCTGGGATGCCTGCATCGAGAATTCTATGGGTGTATGAATCCGATCATGTTCCTGAATGCTTGTCAAAATATTGGGGAATATAAGTTTTTCAAAATCGTTCACGATGCGTGATATCCCGCTCAAGTACCGCAATTCCCTTTGCTTGAATTTATCGCTGTAAATGGAGAAGGAGAACTCCCTCCATCATCATCATCATCATCATCTGCTTCTTCTTCTTCTTCTTCTTCTTCTTAGTGTTCTTTTGTGGTTCTACAGCTCACTGTGAGCCTTGGTCTCCTCAACAGTTTTCTGGCTTTTATCTCGGTCAGAAGATAGAGCTCCCAAATTTCTATCACACATTCTCCGAAGACCTTCGATGACCCCATCTGGTTCTCAGGTGACCACTACCTCTCACTCTACCTCTCTACCTGGCTTTCCTTACAATACCTTCCTGGGTACTTCATGCCCAGCCCACCTCAGCCTACATGATTTCGCTATTCCTCTGATTGTTCGGCCCTTTATAAATGTTGTTCTATTCGTCATTCGCCCGTGATGCCGGCATGGTAAGTCAGCGTGTTCGGTCGGAGGGTTAGCTGCCCTCTGTAATAAAAAAACAATGATGAATTTGAACAGGTGTCATAGGGCGTCCGCCCCGAACAAATGCAACGAACATCATGAGATCACCAAAAAAATTAAAATAAAAATAAAATAATAAAAATAAAAAAAATAACAAGGGAAAGCGTCTTTGAACCATAATCAAATCGTCTTCCGTCCCGGGTTTAAAACCCTCCGCTGCTTAAATTTTGATTAATAATCAGCACTGGCGACCGAAGACTTCCAGCATAAGAAGTCACCCTCATTCTGTCAAAGGCCTTGTCAAAGAGGGCGGACAGAGGTTCAGTGCACTCTCTTGACCTAGGGGTGGGAAACTGCCCCAAAAGACGGAACAATCAGCAATGATCAACGGCATAAAGTTGCATAAGCAATGGAAACGACTACATTAAAGACACGTAACATGTATCCACAGGACATGTGGCCTGTAATTGAAGAAGTGTCATTATGATCTCTCCATTGGCAAAAGATTCCGGAGCTCGGTCAGAATTTCTAAAATGATTGGAGGAAGTCGCAAGAAAACGATTATTCACGTTGTTGTGTAGAATGTATGAGTCTGGCGATATAGCATCTGACTTTCGGAAAAGCATCATCCGTACAATTCCGAAGACGGCAAGAGTTGACAAGTGATAGAATTATCGCACAATCAGCTTAACAGCTCATGCATCCAAGTTGCTTACAAGAATAATATACAGAATAATGGAAAAGAAAATTGAGGATGCACTAGATGACGATCTGTTTGGCTTCAGGAAAGGTAAAAGCACGAGAGAGGCAATTCTGACGTTGCGGTTCATAATGGAAGCAAGGCAAAAGAAAAATCAAGACACGTTCATAGCATTTCTCGACCAGGAAGAAGCGTTCGACAATGTGAAATGGTGCAGAATGTTCGATATTCTGAGAAAAATAGGGGTAAGCTATAGGGAGAGACGGATAATATATAATTTGTTCAAGATCCTAGAGAGAATAATAAGAATGGACCGCCAAGAACGAAGTGCTCGTATCAAAAAGGGTGTAAGACAAGGATGTAGCCTTTCGCCCCTACTGTTCAATCTGTACGTCGAGGAAGTAATGATGGATATAAAAGAAAGGTTCAGAAGTGGATCTAAAATTCAAGGTGAAACGGTAGCCGGCCGGAGTGGCCAAGCGCTTCTAGGCACTACAGTCTGGAAGGGCGCGACCGCTACGGTAGCAGGTTCGAATCCTGCCTCGGGCATGAATGTATGTGATGTCCTTAGGTTAGTAAAGTTTAAGTAGTTCTAAGTTCTAGGGGACTGATGACTTCAGTAGTTAAGTCCCATAGTGCTCAGAGCCATTTGATCCATTTTTTTGAAACGATTCCAATGATACGATTAGCTGATGAAATTGTTATCCTGAGTGAAGGTGAAGAAGAATTACGTGATCTGCTGAACGGAATGAACAGTCTAATGAGTACAGAGTATGGATTGAGAGTGAATCGAAGGAAGACGAAGGTAATGGGAAGTAGAAATCGTAACAGCGAGAAGCTTATCATCAGGATTGATGGTCACGAATGAGAGGAAGTTAAGGAATTCTGCTACCTATGCAGTAAAATAACCAATGACCGACAGTGCAAGGAGGACATCAAAAGCAGACTAGGAATGGCAAAAATGGCATTCCTGGCCAAGAGAGGTCTACTAACATCAAATATTGGCATTAATTTATGAAATTTCTGAGACTTTACATCAGGAGTACATTATTGAATTGTAGTAAAAAATGGACTGTGGGAAAACAGGAACAGAAGAGAATCGAAGCATTTGAGATGTAGTGCTACAGACGAATGTTGAAAATTAGGTGGACTGATAAGGTAGGGAATGAGGAGATTCTGCGCAGAATCGGAGAGGAAAATAATATGTGGAAAACACTGATCAGGAGAAGGGTTAGGATGATAGGACATCTGTTATGACATGAGGGAGCTGTAGAGGCCAAAAACTGTAGAGGTAGACAGAGATTGGAATGCATCGATCAAATAATTGAGGATGCAGGTGAGCCGTGCCTGGCTCGTGTTCGGGCCGTTTATTACTTCACATCTTGTCTTTGTGGTACTGCCGTCCAGTTTCCTATTCGAGTTACTGGCGTCACTAAAGTGGTGGCTTACATGCCCGTGAGTGGCAGCAGCAGCGCTTAGCGATAAGAGCACTGTCGTACTATCTTTGGAGTGACCGCTAATATTTTCCAGGTCGTCGTGTCTCTGGAAGGAGCTCCAGTAAGGTCTGCACAGCCAGTACTCGCCGACCGCTGGCGACACACATGCACTGTCCGGTGGAAGGAGACTTGAGCGGGATGACCGTTGGTTGGTCGTTCGGTCGGTCGCCTCATCGGGCGACGTGTATTTGGTCTTCTGACTGCTTCTGGGCCCCTTCAATTGGTCATCTTGAGTGACTTGGGTTGGTTCCTTCCTTGCCCAGAGACGTCGGGTGGCCAACCTCTGCACGGTTGGGTCCGAGACAGTGTCTCCGGGTCGTCCGTTGCGAACGGACAGCAAGGGAGTCGGGGACGGAGCAGCAGTGAGGTCCGGACAGCCATGGCTTGGCCAGCCGTTGTCGACTTTTGATTCGTCCTCTTAGTACTGCTCGAGTCGTTTGTGAAAGAGTTTCGTGGAACCGTGTGTAGCTTGTGTGGTTTGACTGAACAGCTATTTTAATGCTGTCTACGTGCTGCAGGCGGTCAGTCGGTTGGGACGAAGCAGCGACGAATTCACCGCGGCGTGAGCCCAGGCCCGGATCGCTGGCGGCGAGATCGCGTTGTCGGATCATGAGGCGCTAGCTGCGAGAGCGACGAAATTCGTTGCTCACCGAGCCTCGACGCTGAAGTTGAGTGATCGGTTAACCTGTTATGAAACCTCAACTGTTGTGACATCTCTTCGTTCATTTGCGGGTTGTTGCTCCCTGGGCTGTTTTTAGACGCCAATTTCTGAACACGTAGTGCTGTTCGTATCCTCGTCCTCGGCTGATATTTTCCTTCGTTGTGCCGTTGGTCGGACGGAAGGGAATTGGTTAAATTGTTGGTCGGTCTTTGGGCCATCCCTAGTTCCGGCTGCCATCCGATTGTTTAACCTTACCCTTGACTGCCTGTCTCACCTAAAGAGTTTCCTCCCAAAGCCGACCCTTATAACACATCTGAGCACCAGTCTTATGTTGTATGTGATTGCGATTTTCTTTTGTCGCTAGTACTGTGCCAGGCCTTCAGCCATGTATTAATTTTGTCTTTTCTATGTTCAGTATATGGCCTTCAACCGAACCTTATGTGAAGTATTTTAAGATTAGGCCCTCAGCCGTGTTTTATTTAAAATTCTTGTTTGCCCTGTATCTAGGCCTTCAGTCGCGTTTGTTTTAAAATTTGTCGCATTCAGCCGTAATGTGTAAATTCCTATCTGTAATGTTTTTCTTTAATTATCTTGAATTTTTAAAATGGCATTCAGCCGTTTTCCTAAATCCTTGCATTTTAAAATGCATTAGTTAAACCCTTTGTTCTTGAGAAGTTACTTGGGCCCTCAGCTGTGAATTGATCCTTGTTGTTTTAAAGAGGAATGTGTTTGTGTTTTAATAACAATAAAGTTGTGTGTTCCTGTCTAACTAGAAGTAACTGGTCTTGGCCCCTTTCCACAACCTGATCCGCTCTGTCCTGCGAAATCAGATTCCAGCAGGTTGCAAGTGCTACATTGAGATGAAGAGGTTAGCTCTGGAGAGGAATTCATGGCGGGCCACATCAAACTAGTCGGAAGACTGATGTCAAACAAAAATCTTTTCGTCCATGTTACTCTTTCACAAATTGGGTCGCTGGTTCTTCGGAGAATCTTTTTTTCAAATGCATCCAGCATTCCAATGACTTTTGCTATTGGTGTCAATGTTTTGCAGACATATGTGAGAAAGGGTATTATAAGTGTCTCGCAGATGAGCAACGTGATGGTGTGGGTGAGGAGCCTTGTGGATAAGAGTCTTGTTAAAAAAAAAAAAGAAAAAAAGAAACTGCTCTGTTGGTTACTATTAGTCTCTGATTGCATGGGAAGTATCGTTTGAGTAGTCGACTCTAGAACCAAGATAACTGAATTGCTCAACTACCATATCTGGAAAATATAATTTCCTACAGTTATAGAGGCCAGCACATTTTCCTTGCGTGCTTTTCCGGCATCCGTGTACCTTGTTTCCTGCTGGTTGATTTGTAATTCTTTGTTCTTGCTAGCTGTTCAAGTTCATTGAATGTGGATTCCACTTCATTTGCGTTCTTGCTACTATGTCTACGTAATCCATATAAGCGAGTATCTGCACTGATTTAAGAAAGATCGTCCCCCATGTTCATAAGGCTTGCATTTTCCAGCACCTTCTCCAGGGCAACATTAGAAAGGAGGCAGTCCAGTGAATCACATTACTGTACCTTATTTTCTGCATTTAATGTTTCAGACATCGTTTTTACCGTTCTTATCCTTCTTTGTGTCTCGCTCATTGTCATTCTCACTAGCGTTACCAATTCTCTAGCTAATCCCAGTAGAGCGATGACATGATATAATTACTCTCTATTTATACTATCATATTGTTAAAGTCTATAAAATCTATCAAGAAATGATATGTGATGATACACGTCTTTCTCAGTCCCAGTTGTACCCAAAATGGTAATGTCTCCAACAAATCACAAATGACTAAACTTTCAAGGAATCTGTCGAAGATGAGTAATGTTGTATATATAAAGATATTATATTGTCCTAAACGATAGTTGACAGAAACAGATGATTGCCCAAAAGGAAAGGACATTTCTTATCACGTTAGTATTGTTAGTTTTGAGTACGAAGTTTAAAAAGATACAACCACATTTCGTCGTACTGAGAGTTCCCTGATGTGATGATACAGGGATCTTGTCTGCATTAGTTGTCGTAGCAACGATGTGTGGCAAGCGTCCACCCAAGTTTTTAAATTTTAAGTAATATACAACAAATGCACTGTTTATATGTATTATGTTAGTTTTTGAGAACTACAAATGTTTAAATTTCTTTGTTTTTTTCTATATTTCATGAGGGACACAGCAGCTAAGTTTCAGCTGAAGGGATCTCAACCTTGGATGAAATGTTGATGCCAATGGACACAGACTTCAAAGAGCCAACAGCATCGTACAAGTAGAAGAGACCGGAAGTTTCCCTTAGAAGCTATGGCCTATGCTAATAAAAATGAAAAGAAGTATATACAGTTTTGTTACAGCCGTCCTGTGATAGCCACACTTGCTGACAAATATGTTCGTAGTGTTCAGAAATAAAACGTTGTGTCTTCGAAAAGCCGATAAAAGTGTTTATGAAATGGAATAAATAAGACGAAGTGTAAGCACTTAAGGAATGCTGAAGGAAAGAAAAATAGGCCTTTTGTGAGGGGAGAGAGGGGTTTTCTTCGTACAGGGGAGTTTTTGGTTTGACAGGATGAGTATTCTCGAACATGGAGAAGTCGCCCACGCTGTGATGTGGTGCCGTTGCAAATGGCAGCTGATGTAGAGATACTCACAGAGGGTTACTCGCAGCTGAAGCAGTACAACGAGGCAGCCGACGCACCTACCGTCTAGAAACAGTTACTGATCAACGCCCTTGCAACTCATCCCACCACAGACAAATAGATGTGAGTCAGAATAATAGCTAGAACGTTGATTAATATACTCATTAGGGAGTAAAAGTGACAACGGCCTTGCAGCAGTAGTAACACCGGTTCCCATCAGATCACCAAATTATGCGCTGTCGCGCTGGGCTAGCACTTAGATGGGTGACCATCTGGTCTGCCGAGCGCTGTTGGCAAGAGGGGTGCACTCAGCACTTGTGAGGCTAACTGAGGAGCTACTTCGTTAAGAAGCAGAGGCTCCAGTCTCGTAAACTGATATACGGCCGGGAGAGCGGTGTGCTGACCACATGCCTCTCCATATCTGCATCCAGTGACGCCTGTGAGTTGAGGATCACACGGCGGCCGCCCGGTACCGTTGGGCCTTCATGGCCTTTTCGGGTGGAGTTTAGTTTATTTTAGATTAGTTTTAAAGAGTAATAGTAACAGTAGTGACAATCTCTAATTTTCTGTTAGGAAAAACTAAACCAATAGATTTAATAAACCTTAATTGATAGGGTTCACTGTTAAGTTATCAACTGTAGTTAATTGTTCGGTGGAAGGAACATTTAATATAGGATTTAGTGAACATAATAAATCATCGGGGAAAGTAGGGCGTAATTATAAGGCTATTCCTGTATGATTAGGGAAATTAAGGACATGATTGCGGTTTGGAATGAGAAACGAGATAATGTGTACCAGAAATGAAAAATCGTTTAAATGCAAGTAATGGATAAAGAAAAACATTTAAGTACAAGTAATGAAAGTAGATAACGATTTTCAAGAAATGAATAGTCGTTTGGATGAAAATTTTGAGAAGATGAAAAAAAGATTAACGTAAATGAAGTTATGAATTTTGCTACCTTGAGAGGAATGAAACTGGTAAAATTAGGTAGAAAACATTACGCCTTAGAGGTAAAATTAAAATATTAGCAGATATGGATATATTTAATCCTGATGGTACGATACACTGAATAGTACTTTTAACGGCATTTGACGACGCTTTCTACAGCTCGTGGAAGGATGAGAGATTTAGTCAGTTTGTTATGTCACACTTAGTTAAGAGAGCTAAGAGATGGGGAATGCATCACATGGAGATGAAAAGAATTTTTCAGGCAATTTAGGGAAACGTATTGGTGTGAGTGTGATCAGGAGAAAATTGCCATGCAGATATATTGGGGCGACAAATATGGTCGGCATTGGAAGGATATGGGCGTTTCTTTGAGTGGCTTGTACAGTAAATCTAGTTCAGTGGTTAGACTATCTCACAGGTAAGAAATAGCTGATAAAAGTATTAAAAAGTTTACTGCCAGTTCATGCGCAGAGGCGTGTGAGAGGAAAGAAATTAAAGAAAGTTAATAATATTTTTTCGTAACAGGAAAGAAAGCCTTACAAAGAGTTCTGCACTATAAAATGATCAGTCTTGTGAAGTTATGGTTCAGTTGGAGGAAGAGCTCGTAGCAACTTCTCTTGATGAAGCAGAGTTTCAAGCGTAGCTTAGAGCCAGCAGTAATAGCGAAGCAGGTAACGGCACGCCAAAATCATTAGGATTATTCTCTGCCGGAATTCCGGAACGTGTGACGGATGCGGTACAGTTCTTTTATTAGGAGAATCCTATATATGAGTTCGAGGTGATGGATTACCAGTAGTTGATACAGTTACCCCACCGATTCTACTGTGTTAGTTGTCTGGAGGAGAAACAGATTGTGGTCTCAGAAAACACAGAGGAAACGCCAAATAATCCCTATGTTTACGGCGGAGAGCAGTATGAATTGCCTTTAGGAGAAAGAACAGGCAGTCATGTCAGAAAGTGCAAAATAAATATTAAAATATGTGGTGATAACACTGTTATATATGAGTGACAACATTAATGGGCCTCGGGACAAAGAACTGATATTTATGTCAGTAGAAATAGACAAGCTAGTTAACTTGTACTATCGTAAATGGGGGACGTTGGTGCCCGTCGTCCTCAAGAGGATGAACCACGTTTAACTCTTCGTCCTGACAACGTACCGCTTTACTTTTTTTCCCCCTCTCCCGTGAAATTCTTGATGCCATTCCCCGTGCCCTTTCCTATTATGTTTGTGAAACCCACGATATAGTAAACATTGTTTCCCTTTTCTTACCGTGATGTAGTTGGTACTTAAAAAGAATAGGTCAGATGGCTCTGAGCACTATGGGACTCAGCATCTGCGGCCGTCAGTCCCCTAGAACTTAGAACTACTTAAACCTAACTAATCTAAGGCCATGACACACATCCATGCCCAAGGTAGGATTCGAACCTGCGACCGTAGCAGTCACGCGGTTCCAGACTGAAGCGCCTACAACCGCTCGGTCACACCGGCCGTCATTTGGCACTTTAGTGTGTACTCTTTTCCGTATTAAAAATAAAATGTCAGATATTTTCTTACACTGCCTCCGTTTTCTATAACATGGGCTGTAGGACACTTGGCTACATCTATTTTCTTTTTATTTTTATTGAAGTACTTGATACTGTCTTATAATCGTTTTGTTTTTGCTAACATGCTTAAAGAATGACTAACATTTTTTTTATATTAACTGAATAGCTAACCCCATCGATTATTAACACTATTCTTATGTCTGTGTGAAACCAGAAATGTTTCAGCAGTAACAAGGAGATAGGAAGAAGACATCGGTGTGCTTAATATTGTCCTTCTCATGATATTCCTTATTAGTTTTAAGACTAGACGTAAATAAGCCATTATGTGGTGAACATCGTAAATCCGACAGTATCTGCACACCAGCAGTAATATTTTCTAGAGCGCAACCGTAGCAGTTACTACATTATGTACAGAGTGAGACAAAAAGGACGTTATAACTTTGGAGTGTTACAGAAATTTATTGAGATACCTTACAGAATCGGTAGACGTGTCATTTGATACGAAACAACCTCAGGTTTCACATAAAAGTGTCAAGTGTCATTTTGGTTCGATGTGACTATCATTTGTGATGCGGCACATGCACACCGGTAACCAATATCTTCTCACACGTGTTGCAGCAAATCTGGCGCAACTTCTGCAGCGGCAGAGTAAATTCGATTTTTCAGGTCGGCTAAAATGCTTGGTAGGGGAGAACCATAGAAATGGTTTTTAATGAAACCCCAGAGAAAGAAGTCCAGGGGTGTCAAGTCTGGCGAGCGAGATGGCCATGCGATTCACTCTTCACAGCCAATTCACCGACTTGGGAAGCGGTTATCGAGGGAACCTCGAACTTAAGTGTGAAAATGAGGTGGTGCAGCGTCTTGCTGATAGTAAATCGTTCCGTCTTCGCAATATTTATCGATCTACACTAAACAGTTGTTGTGGTGTTCGTTTCACGAAACCAAAACACAGACACACACTCCGCACCAGTGAAACTAGCCATTTCAGCTGTGCACTACACTGGCGCTACTTGTGACGGAATATGTTACTGATCTACTAAGTGTATCAAAACTGAGGCTGTTTGCTACAAAATTATTCATCTACCGATACTGTAAATTATCTTATCTATAACACAGTAACTAATACATTAATAGCATTGCCTCCCATGGGGAGCATAATAGGGTGCCGTCTAGAAAGTATAGCTGTTGATATACATAAATTGTCGGAATTGTGACGCTCACCACATAAAACATAACATCTTATTTAAGCCCAGTGTTAAAAATAATAAGGAATATCACGGCAAGACAATAATAAGCACGTCCATGTCTTCTTCCTCTTCTCCTTGTTATTGTTGAAACGTTTCTGGCTACATACAGGCAAAAGAATAACGTTAGTAGTCCATGGGTTAGCTGTTTAGTTAACACAAAAGCATGCCAGTCATTTTAAGCATTTTAACAAAAACGAAAACGAATATAAGAAAGCACCAAGTATGTCATAAAAGGAAGAAGAAAACAGATGTATACAAAGGTTACACAGCCCATGTTAAAAAAAGGTAGTGTCAGAAAACATCTGATATTTTATATGTAAGAAAGAATATATACTGAAGTACCAACTGCATCGCCGGCCGAAGTGGCCGTGCGGTTAAAGGCGCTGCAGTCTGGAACCGCAAGACCGCTACGGTCGCAGGTTCGAATCCTGCCTCGGGCATGGATGTTTGTGATGTCCTTAGGTTAGTTAGGTTTAACTAGTTCTAAGTTCTAGGGGACTAATGACCTCAGCAGTTGAGTCCCATAGTGCTCAGAGCCATTTTTGAACCAACTGTATCACGATAAGAAGAGGGATATGAATATTTGCGGTATCGTGCGTTTCCCAAGGACACGTGAAACGGTATAAAAATTTCACGTCAGAGGAAAAAGAGAACTGGCAAAGCAGTTTCGGGTCCTTTAAAAACGTAAGGGGAAAACTGACAGTTCCGGTAACGGAGGTAAAGGAAGTTTACAAGTCAGACAGATTAGGAGAAATGTTGGCTAAGAAATCCTTCACGAAGAAGGAACGCAATGAAGTAGCCTCACAAACGGTAGACAGTAACGTAGATGCTGGAAATAATTTAACGTTTCGCTTGGTAGAGAAATCCGTCAGTAATGATGAGGCAGATTATAAGTGTACGATCAGCAACATAGGCGTCGTCTCACAACATCGTCTATGCAGTGTAAAAGGTTACATCCAGCATATTTGTAAATAAAATGGCCAGAAGGAATTAGCCTGAGTTGCAGATATTCAGAGAACTGACTGGGGTGCTGCCCATCCAGTAGTGAGTGTATGTATTTTATTGGCTAAGAAAATAGTTTTTCACTACAGGGTTTGAGCATTAGTTGTGGGAATGAAGCAGATAGGCGATTCCCTTGAGTGCTGACTCGCTGAAGCAGGGCCTTTTTAGACAGGAAATGGCTGTGTAGTGATCAAATAATTGGCCATAGAGCAATAAACTGTAGTAAATTAATTTTGCTGTAGACTAGTAATCAAGGTAGATGAATTCGTCAACAGGGTCATGAGAAGCTTTATGCGTTGTTAGTTAAGACAGAAAGATGAAAATGCTAGTAGCCAGGAAAGAGAAGACAGTATCGAGCTCTATTAAACAATGTAAAGGCACATTATGAACTGTCAACGTCACGTACTGTTAACTGTAGGAACGCTAACTGAAATGTAATAAATAGAAACGTACTAATTAACATCATTAAGACCATCAACAACTTTAAACAATTTGCAATAGAAGTAAACGGTAGCTTAGCAGTATCCACCTGACTGATTTAATAAAACAGGAGGTATTCAACAAAAATACTCTTATTACAGGTCAAACGCATGAAATGCGGTTCGTGATAGAATCGCGAAACAAAACATATCTAGAATTTTGTTATTAGTTGATAATATAACATTTCTGTAATATGTATTAAGAATGAGACAACAAATAGACGCGTAAGCTCATTGATATAACTGTGTAATTGAAATGGGTTCAATAATATGTAGATAACAAGCCTAAGGCCAAGGTATGTTTAGAAATTATACTAGTTTCTTGCAGCTGGATGTTGATACTCCAATGAATGCAGAGCCAAATACCGCTCTGGTATCCCAAAGGAATAGTCCACTCCTGACAGCGTAACAATTTAATAATTATAATTAACTTAAAGAAAGTTTGATTAGAGTACACACTTGTGCACTGATAACAGCTAATGATGTATGCACTGTAACTGACCTAAGGAATGCCTGATTAGAGCCACCCACTTACATAAGATGCAATAAAACACGGCATAAATGTATTTCAGATTTAATTTAAGAATAAAGAAGAGGCAAAAGATCGTCTAACAGAGATAAATACAGTCTTTTTAGCAAATGAAATTTTATTTACCCATATAGCAAGAGACTGAGAATGTTCGGAACAAGTGTGACAAAAAGAAAAGTTTAGAAGTTATTAGCTCAACCGATAAAGTTTACAACTGATCAGATACGACTGAAGTGTAAATAAAAATAAGTCGAAGATGAGTAATGATGTATATATGTAGAGCATACTGTCCCGAACGGTATTGAGGTGCGATTCATTGGCAGAACACTTAGAAGGTGCAACAGGTCTACCAAAGAGACTGCTTACACTATGCTTGTCCGCCCTATTCTGCAGTACTGCTGCGCGGTGTGGGATCCGCATCAGGTAGGACTGACAGATGATATGGAAAAAGTACAAAGAATACAAAGAAGGGCAGCTCGTTTTGTATTATCGCGAAATAGGGGAGATAGTGTCACAGACATGATACGTGAATTGGAGTGGCAATCATTAAAACAAAGGCGTTTTTCGTTGCGACGGGATCTTCTCATGAAATTTCAACCTCCAGTTTTCTCCTCCGATTGCGAAAACATTCTGATGGCACCTACCTACATAGGGAGAAATGATCATCACGATAAAACAAGAGAAAACTGGGCTCGCACGAAAAAATTTAAGTGCTCGTTTTTCCCGCGTGCCGTTCGAGAGTGGAACGGTAGGGAGACAACATGAAGGTGGTTTATTGAACCCTCTGCTATGCACTTTATTGTGAATAGCAGATTAATCATACAGATGTAGATGAACTGTGCACCAGGCTTTTTTGAATGTATGTCGTGGATTTAGCTTACTACCGCTAGTCACCCAATTTAAGCAGTTTCTGAGTATCATTTATAGAAAATCATGATGTCAGAATGATTATTTAGAACAAAGTGTCAATTATAGAAAACGTATGATGTCAGAATGATTATTTAAAATATAACTGGTAATGTTTCATGCTACTTTCTTAGATGTAGCAATATGTACCTAGATACATAGAGTGCATTTTTGATTTGACAGTGTAATGTTATACAAAGGTTATGCTTCATACTACATACATATATTTAGATGTAATGTATATCGACAATGTGTGGTTTGTCAATAATCCTTTTTTTGAAGCTATTGTACAAACAGTCATCTTCACGCTTTGCATATGATATGCTAATTTCACAAATCTGAACGCATCCGTACCCTCTCCAATCCTTGAGAAGTGCCAAATATAGTTGTACAAGTCTCCTAAAAAGCCTGCATTACAAAGAAAAATCATATCTTTGTATATAAATTGATTACACTCTTATCTCAACACCGAGGTGCATTGCGAGGGTACCATTTCTCGTACAGCACTGAGGTGTTAGTGTGCTAAAAAGCTTGTGTTAGTTCAATACAACTATTTTCAGAACATCCACACTTTAAGGAACAGCAGTCACTCATATTTCATCATACCCATTCATCATAAAATAATATTTGGTAACTAATTGTCTTTGCACACAACACCAGCTATGTGCTTTGCACTGAAAAAATGTCCATTTACAAGTAACTGATATGAATGTGTCACAGAACTTGTATAGTAAAACAAAATACACTGAATTTAAATTCATTCCACTTTTATATGAGCACTGAAACGCTTTGCATTGAAACAGTTGTTTTCTTTAGAGGTTTACCGGTCATCAGCACGCTATAAAGATAGTGTGAACTCAGTACACATCTCCCTCCAGACAACACTGTAATAATATACATTTATGTCTCATATATAAAAGTAAAATGGGGAATATAGGGTTGCAAATTACACGCACATTACAACTGTTTTAAAAAAAATTAATTTTATTTAGTGTCTTACATAAACACAAATTCCTAGTAAGTACTCATCATCATCACACCCATTTGCAACATGATAACGCTTGCTGAATAATTGTGTGTTGTACTCTATAAACTCCACGTATATGTGATTTTGATCGCATGCATCTACCCATTTTTGTAATGTGAAAACAACATGAACTTTACCATGTAATATGTAATCAAGTCCATCGTCATATGCGTTTCCCACACTGGCAGCTAACAGATGCAGTCTGTCAGTTCCACTGTACACTAAGTAATCCACCCTTCTTATTTTAGACACACTTGGATTTTTCTTGACATGTATAATGGATCGTATTATAATCCTGTAGCCTCAATATCACGTTCCCAAACAATATTTTTATGCAATCAGTGACAAAATCTGTGGTGGCGGAGATGCTGCTGCAGTAAGTGTTGATGCCACTCGAGATAATGTTGATGTCCACCTCTCATCGATTATATTCTGTTGTGAGTTGGTTTTCAGCGTATGTCAGATTCTCACATAAGCGGTGACACTCTACTTGATTTAGAGCAAAAAGGGAAATGAAAATCTAATTGTAATGAGGGACTGGGATGCAGCTGCAGGGGAAGAAGTAGAAGAAAGCGTTAGGGACAATATGGACATGCTGCAAGAAAAGAGGAAGAAGAAAGACTAATCTAGTCCTGTAATAAATTTCAACTAGTAATAGCGAATACTCTTTTCAAGAATCACAAAAGGAAGCGGTTCACTTGAAAATGGCCGGGTAATACGGGAAGATTACACTTATATTACATCATGGTCAGTCAGAGATTCTGACATCAAATATTGGATTTTAAGACGTACTCAGGAGCAGGTAGAGATTCAGATCACAATGTGGTAGTGATGAAGAGTAGGCTGAAGTTTAAGAGATTAGACGTGAAGGGTCGATACGCAAAGACGTGGGATACAGAATTATAAGGAATGACGAGATACATTTGAAGTTCTCTAAGGCTATGGATACTAAGATAAGGAATTGCTCAGTAGGCAGTACAGTTGAAGAGGAATTGACATCTCTGAATAGGGCAATCGCAGAAGTTACGAAGCTCAACATAGGTACAAAGAAGGTAATTTCGAAGAAATCGTGGGTGACGGAAGAAATAGTTCAGCTGATCGATGAAATAAGCAAGTATAAAATGCTCAGAGAAATTCAGGAATACAGAAATGAAAGTGGCTGAGGGATGACATAAATAGGATGTTCAGGGGAAGCTAAGGCGAAATGGCTACAAGAGAAACGTGAGGAAATCGAAAAACAAATGACTGTCAACTATCAGAAGGACTGACTCAGCATATAGGAAACTCAAAGCAACCTTCGGTGCAATTAAAAGCAAGGGTACCAACATTAAGAGTGCGACGGGAATTCCACTGTAAAATGCAAAGGAGAGACCGGATAGGTGGAAAGAGTACATTGAAGTTCTCTACGACGGGGAAGATTTTTCTCATGTGACAGAAGAAGATACAGGATTCGATGTAGAAGACGTTGGGGATACAGTATTAAAATCAGAATTTAAAAAACTTTGGGAGACCTGAGATCAAATAAGGCAAAAGGGATAGATAACATTCCATCAGAATTTCTGAAATAAGTAGAAAAAGTGGCAACAAAACAACTATTCACATTAGTGTGTAGAATGTATGACTCTGGCGATGTATCATTTGACTTTGGGAAAAAATATTATCCACACGATTCCGAAGACTGCGTGACATGACAAGTGTGAGTATTATCGCATAATCAGCTTCACATCCCAAGAATCCAAGTTCCTGACACGAATAATATACAAATTGAGAATGTATTAGAGGAGGAGGAGGAAATTAGTATTTAACGTCCCGTCGACAACGAGGTCATTAGAGACGGAGCGCAAGCTCGGGTGAGGGAAGGATGGGGAAGGAAATCGGCCGTGCCCTTTCAAAGGAACCATCCCAGCATTTGCCTGAAGCGATTTAGGGAAATCACGGAAAACCTAAATCAGGATGGCCGGAGACGGGATTGAACCGTCGTCCTCCCGAATGCGAGTCCAGTGTGCTAACCACTGCGCCACCTCGCTCGGTTAAGAATGTATTAGATGACGATCAGTTTGGGTTTAGGTAGGTAAAGTCACTACAGGGGCAATTCTGACGTAGCGGTTGATAATGGAAGCAAGACTACAGAAAAGCAACCTTCGTAGGATTTATCGACCTGGAAAAAGCGTTCGACAACATAAAATGGTGATAAATGCTGAAATTCTGAGAAAAATAGGGGTTATCTATAAGGAGAGATGAGTAATATACAATAGTTACAAGAGTCAACGGGAATAATAAGAGTGGACGTCCAAGAACGAAGTGCTTGGTTTAAAAAGGGTGTAAGACAGGGATGTAGCCTTCGCCCCTACTGCTCAGTCTATACATCCAAGAATCAATGATGGGGATAAAAGAAAGGTAGTGAAGTGGAATTAAAATTCAGGGATATCAATGATATGATTCACTGATGACATTGGTGTCCTTAGTGAAAGAGAAGAAAAATTAAGGGTGTGTTGGAGGGAATGAACATTCTAATGAGTACAGAATGTGGACTGAAAGTAAATCGAAGATAGACGGAAGTAATGCGACGTATCAGAAATGAGAACAGATAGAAAACATGAGGTTTGTTGGTGGTAGCAAAATCATACCTGATAGGTGGGAGGTGGAGCAAGGAGGACATCAAAAGCAGACTGGAACTGGCAAAAAAGTTCATTCCCGGCCAAGAGACATCTACTACTCTTAAACATAAGCCTCAGTTTGAGGAGGAATTTTCTGATAATAGACGTTTGGAGTACATCGTTGTATGGTATTGAATAATGGACTGTACAGACGATGCTGAAAATTGTGTGGACTGATGAGGTAAGGTATGAGGAGGCTCTGCACAGAAACGGAGAGGAATGTAATACGTGGAAAACACTGAGAAGCAGAAAGGATAGGATGGTAGGAGATCTGTTACGTCATCAAGGAATGACATCCGTGGTACTAGAGGGAGCTGTAGAGGGTAAAAACTGTAGAGGACAAAAGAGACTGGAATACACCCAGCAAATAGTTGAGGACGGAGGTTGTAAGTTCTACAGTGAGATAAACAGGTTAGCGCAAGAGAGGAATTCTTGGCGGGCTGCATACAACAGTCAGAAGGCTGATAACTCGAAGTAGGTTAAGTCGAGTTACTAAGCTGCACGTCTAATTTATCTAATCAGGTGGATTAAAAGCAAAGAAGAAATGGGCACTTCCTGTATTTTATAAGTTCTGTCACATGATTGTCACTTCCAGCAGTGAGTTACGTCAGTTTTGTAGTGTTACTACCCAGTGCTTTAGCCAGAGAAATAGAAGCACTATCTCTGACGCAGAGAGTCTACCCCAGGAATTGGAACATCTGAGAACAGTATTTCGAAAAAACGGGTACTCAGAGTGGCAGATTCAACGTGCTCTCCGCCCACCCACTACAGCACAACCTGTGGAGATGGATGAAATCACGAGGGAGGAGGTAGGCACTGCGTTTATCCCATATACAGGCGCACTCTCGGGGAAAATCGCCCGCATTTTGAAGAAACATCGGGGCGGAACTGTGTTTTGTCCTCCGAATAAAACTCGTGCACTGGTGGGGAGCGCCAAAGATGACCTCGGTTTGAGGAAGGCCGGCGTGTACCAGATTCCGTGTCAATGTGGCAAGTCGTATATTGGTCAGACGATGCGTACCGTCGAGGATCGATGCCGTGAACACCAGAGGCACACTCGACTGATGTATCCGAGCAAGTCGGCGGTCGCTGAACATTGTTTGTCGGAAAATCACGCTATGGAGTATGAACGCACGAGGATTCTGGTACAGACGTCGAGATACTGGGACAGCGTTGTTAGAGAGGCCATCGAAATTCGCACCAATGACGACCTCATAAACCGTGACTGTGGCTATAATCTTAGCAAGGCTTGGGAACCAGCGATTGGGTTAATCAAGAGTAAATCGAGCAAATGTATAGTTGTGACGACCACGGCGGACAGAGCCATCACACCGACGTCATCTCAGACGCCGTCGCAATCTGTTCCACCGCGCGACCGTGGTGCGGGGCGCGAACGGTGGAGTGAGCGCGCCGCGGGCGGAGGGTATTTAAATCGGCCGCAGCCGCGACCGAACCCAGTTCCCCCTGAGAAGCCATAGTGTACCGATCTCCGTGCCGGCACGTTCACAGGAGCTCAGTCCGTCAGTTCCCCTGATGATGGCGACATGTATGATCGCCGAAATATTGTGCCCGTTGGACACTGTAGACCGGCAGTACACCCGTGGATATTTTGAGAAGCAATATTGCCTGCTTAACCTCAGGAGATTTATGTGCTGGCGGAACAGCAAATAACACAATCTCTACAATGCTTCGAACTCCCGAGTCTGATGAAAAGAAACTTCTAGGCCTAAATAACATCCTCCACCCCCGTTCTACCCTCTTCCTCGCTCCACATTCTCCGCAAGAGTTCGGACAGAGGCGGTGAATTTGTTAACTGACTTTGCGCTTCTCCCCTGAAGTACGCAGTTTCCGATATCTGCGTTTCGCCATTGGAAGTTAATAGCGCTGCGCACCCTCAGGACGAAAAGTCGGTATTTCCAAAAAAAGAGAGAGAGACAGCAGAATGGAAATATTTCGGATGGTGAACACCGTAACAGTTTATAATTGATGCATCATCGGATAGTTATTTTCAACAAAAATACAATCAGGTTAGTAAAAACTAGTCCAACTCCGTTCCAGTACCTTCCCTGTACTCACAATAATAATACATTGCTCTTTTTCGGTCACTCTTTTTCGGTCACAGTGTTAAGTTATAAATGTCTTCAGCATGAATAGGGAGAAACTTAACATTCAGAGGGCAAACACAAAACATCAATAGCACAAAAGCCACATCAACTTCAAATCAGATATTTAGGAGACTAGTCGGGGAAGGAAATAGGAATCATCGTCTGGTGATGAGAAAAAGTACTTTCCATCGTCAGATTCTACACTCCTGGAAATTGAAATAAGAACACCGTGAATTCATTGTCCCAGGAAGGGGAAACTTTATTGACACATTCCTGGGGTTAGATACATCACATGATCACACTGACAGAACCACAGGCACATAGACACAGGCAACAGAGAATGCACAATGTCGGCACTAGTACAGTGTATATCCACCTTTCGCAGCAATGCAGGCTGCTATTCTCCCATGGAGACGATCGTAGAGGTGCTGGATGTAGTCCTGTGGAACGGCTTGCCATGCCATTTCCACCTGGCGCCTCAGTTGGACCAGCGTTCGTGCTGGACGTGCAGACCGCGTGAGACGACGCTTCATCCAGTCCCAAACATGCTCAATGGGGGACAGATCCGGAGATCTTGCTGGCCAGGGTAGTTGACTTACACCTTCTAGAGCACGTTGGGTGGCACGGGATACATGCGGACGTGCATTGTCCTGTTGGAACAGCAAGTTCCCTTGCCGGTCTAGGAATGGTAGAACGATGGGTTCGATGACGGTTTGGATGTACCGTGCACTATTCAGTGTCCCCTCGACGATCACCAGTGGTGTACGGCCAGTGTAGGAGATCGCTCCCCACACCATGATGCCGGGTGTTGGCCCTGTGTGCCTCGGTCGTATGCAGTCCTGATTGTGGCGCTCACCTGCACGGCGCCAAACACGCATACGACCATCATTGGCACCAAGGCAGAAGCGACTCTCATCGCTGAAGACGACACGTCTCCATTCGTCCCTCCATTCACGCCTGTCGCGACACCACTGGAGGCGGGCTGCACGATGTTGGGGCGCGAGCGGAAGACGGCCTAACGGTGTGCGGGACCGTAGCCCAGCTTCATGGAGACGGTTGCGAATGGTCCTCGCCGATACCCCAGGAGCAACAGTGTCCCTAATTTGCTGGGAAGTGGCGGTGCGGTCCCCTACGGCACTGCGTAGGATCCTACGGTCTTGGCGTGCATCCGTGCGTCGCTGCGGTCCGGTCCCAGGTCGACGGGCACGTGCACCTTCCGCCGACCACTGGCGACAACATCGATGTACTGTGGAGACCTCACGCCCCACGTGTTGAGCAATTCGGCGGTACGTCCACCCGGCCTCCCGCATGCCCACTATATGCCCTCGCTCAAAGTCCGTCAACTGCACATACGGTTCACGTCCACGCTGTCGCGGCATGCTACCAGTGTTAAAGACTGCGATGGAGCTCCGTATGCCACGGCAAACTGGCTGACACTGACGGCGGCGGTGCACAAATGCTGCGCAGCTAGCGCCATTCGACGGCCAACACCGCGGTTCCTGGTGTGTCCGCTGTGCCATGTGTGTGATCATTGCTTGTACAGCCCTCTCGCAGTGTCCGGAGCAAGTATGGTGGGTCTGACACACCGGTGTCAATGTGTTCTTTTTTCCATTTCCAGGAGTGTACTTGTGTTTGTATCACAAAAGGTAACTCTGAAAGGAAAGTATGGGCAATAATATTACTTGCTTAAAATTACACAGAAACAATAACTGGGCCAGTATGTCTTAGAATGTGTTCAGTGGAGTCCGAGAAGTCTGAAAAATAGGTAGAGTGCGGAACTTTATATCTGTTGTGCCATACGTCTTCGCTTGGAGAGAGAAACGTACGCTGAAGTACTACTGTGGACAGGTACTTGATAGAAACTGATGCGTATGGGAAGAATGACACGGGCTGCTAGAATGGAAGGACTGAACCCAAGTCGGAGGCACACGAAAAATATCTTATAACAAACTTCAAACCGTATAAATTAGTAACATGCGGAGAACAATTAAGCCAGATATGATTTTACAGACAAGCTCAGCAATCTGAATCGTAAAACAGAGACCCAGGACAAATGTTTAGACAAACTTTAGCCAAAGCAAGATGTCATTTGACTTGAAATCTGAAAATACTACAACTTTTTCAGTATAATGGAACTGAGAAAACTCAGATACTTGGAAATGTTCATGTATACAAGATCGGTAACATTACTTAGTCTTCAGCGACACATAGTAGTGTGAATTACATTTGCAGCGACGACTTTACACGACTCAACTTACTGCACAAAAAGGTTCCGATGTTCATCAACTACACTCCTGGAAATGGAAAAAAGAACACATTGACACCAGTGTGTCAGACCCACCATACTTGCTCCGGACACTGCGAGAGAGCTGTACAAGCAATGATCACACGCACGGCACAGCGGACACACCAGGAACCGCGGTGTTGGCCGTCGAATGGCGCTAGCTGCGCAGCATTTGTGCACCGCCGCCGTCAGTGTCAGCCAGTTTGCCGTGGCATACGGGGCTCCATCGCAGTCTTTAACACTGGTAGCATGCCGCGACAGCGTGGACGTGAACCGTATGTGCAGTTCACGGACTTTGAGCGAGGGCGTATAGTGGGCATGCGGGAGGCCGGGTGGACGTACCGCCGAATTGCTCAACACGTGGGGCGTGAGGTCTCCACAGTACATCGATGTTGTCGCCAGTGGTCGGCCGGCGGAATGCACGTGCCCGTCGACCTGGGACCGGACCGCAGCGACGCACGGATGCACGCCAAGACCGTAGGATCCTACGCAGTGCCGTAGGGGACCGCACCGCCACTTCCCAGCAAATTAGGGACACTGTTGCTCCTGGGGTATCGGCGAGGACCATTCGCAACCGTCTCCATGAAGCTGGGCTACGGTCCCGCACACCGTTAGGCCGTCTTCCGCTCACGCCCCAACATCGTGCAGCCCGCCTCCAGTGGTGTCGCGACAGGCGTGAATGGAGGGACGAATGGAGACGTGTCGTCTTCAGCGATGAGAGTCGCTTCTGCCTTGGTGCCAATGATGGTCGTATGCGTGTTTGGCGCCGTGCAGGTGAGCGCCACAATCAGGACTGCATACGACCGAGGCACACAGGGCCAACACCCGGCATCATGGTGTGGGGAGCGATCTAATACACTGGCCGTACACCACTGGTGATCGTCGAGGGGACACTGAATAGTGCACGGTACATCCAAACCGTCATCGAACCCATCGTTCTACCATTCCTAGACCGGCAAGGGAACTTGCTGTTCCAACAGGACAATGCACGTCCGCATGTATCCCGTGCCACCCAACGTGCTCTAGAAGGTGTAAGTCAACTACCCTGGCCAGCAAGATCTCCGGATCTGTCCCCCATTGAGCATGTTTGGGACTGGATGAAGCGTCGTCTCACGCGGTCTGCACGTCCAGCACGAACGCTGGTCCAACTGAGGCGCCAGGTGGAAATGGCATGGCAAGCCGTTCCACAGGACTACATCCAGCATCTCTACGATCGTCTCCATGGGAGAATAGCAGCCTGCATTGCTGCGAAAGGTGGATATACACTGTACTAGTGCCGACATTGTGCATGCTCTGTTGCCTGTGTCTATGTGCCTGTGGTTCTGTCAGTGTGATCATGTGATGTATCTGACCCCAGGAATGTGTCAATAAAGTTTCCCCTTCCTGGGACAATGAATTCACGGTGTTCTTATTTCAATTTCCAGGAGTGTATTTGCTCAATGATTAGTGTGAGCTTAACTATTAATAAGAGCATAAAAAAACACTAACTCTTGTTTTACCAGCAGGAGGCTTCGTAGGGCCGCTGACTGATTATTTATGTGTTGTATGCACGTCTTTTGATATACTAACTTGAAATCAAAGCTAATTTTTTATTGTTGCATTTAAAATTGGGTAATTATAGAATTTGTTAGTTAAAATACATTTATTTAATTTGATTTTCCATGGGCCTTAGAAGCCCCTGCCTCCTCCATCCGTAACACGAAGGGAGGATTTCAGTTGATGGAGACTTTGGAACTTTGGTTATAAATATTTAAAACGAAACGAACTTTTGCATTGTTGTATTCAAACATATTTTTATGGAATCGAATGTTTTTATTTTCATTGTTTTTGCTTCTATTGATCAAATAACATGAATAGAGAACGTTTACTTGGTAGTTCTATTGAAAGAGTGCTTGAAGAAGTCTTGAACGAATCATATTTCGATGAAAGTGAAGTGGATGAAATTGAAACTAATTCACCGACTGAAAATGAAGATAAGGTTCTCCGGAACCCAACAGATCCTAATGACACCAACTGTGACAAATTCGTTGACATAAATGGACGCGAGTTTGTTACGGAGCCATCTCGAGAATATTGCTGTTCTGTACAAAATATGGCGTGGCAAAAAACGGGGCTAAGACAACAAGGAAATCCTGAGTCTCCGATAAAGGCTTTACAACTCAAATGAAGAGGCTTCTCGACTAGGTATTCAGCACACCGATGAAGATGAGTTATTTCGTTGTATAGGGCTCTTACTTATCACGGGTTCAAATCACGACAGTTAGATACCTTTCCCATATATGTGATCTATAATTTAGGACTAACAAGTGTACAGAGCGGTACTAGAGTTCAGTGTGGTTTGCTAGAATCTGTGGAATGATTTTCACTTCACATTGTTGGCACACTGCGGTCGAATAGACGATAAATACCTGAAGAGATGAAGACTACACCTGGTCTGGGTGCACGCTCATCGATCTTTGCACATACTGACCCTCCGACACAGAGCCCAGCTACTCTCGTGTCATCCCTAGTCCGTGAGAAACAAAACGAGTGCTGTTGATGGTTCCGACTTATCACTCAGGAGGGATGATTAGAGCAGACTCAAAACAGACTAACTTAAATCTTTTTTTATACTGTCCTGCAAAGGGAGTCATGGACTAGATGGCAAGACGTTACAACACGAAAGCAAA
Source organism: Schistocerca nitens (assembly GCF_023898315.1). Lineage (NCBI taxonomy): Eukaryota > Metazoa > Arthropoda > Insecta > Orthoptera > Acrididae > Schistocerca > Schistocerca nitens. The sequence goes on along the minus strand of NC_064622.1, from coordinate 89,601,855 downwards.
AAGATGACCTATGTCCCTCTTCTCCACACTCATTGATACAGCAGCAGTAAGTGCATATTCAGCTTCCTTCTCAGCTTTCCAAACTGGAAAAAGAATTTGCTAATTTACAGACTAGTTTCTGTCACTAACTTAGGTCTTGATCTAATAAGGCCTCATGTAGATAAATGGAATCGAAATTTGTAGGGGCTTTAGAAGCCAGTAATAATGGTTATGGAAAGCACCATACAACGGAAGCTTAGTTGCACTATAGAACCTTCACCTTCAACAAAAAAGCCAGAAACACGCAGAAGGTGCCACCTATGCGGCCTAGAAGCTGCATCTGAAATGATAAAGTACAAGTTGGGAAATTGAACTTTTACCCGCTCTCACAGCCGCAAAAACATCTGTGAAAAATGTTTCAGATTAAGACGGTAAATTCTGTGGACTGAAATTAAATGGTCTTTTTGACAGAGAATGCAGTTATGAACGTTAGAGAGAAAAAATTATGTTGTTTTTGTTGTGGTCTTCAGTCCTGAGACTGGTTTGATGCAACTCTCCATGCTACTCTATCCAGTGCAAGCTTCTTCATCTCCCAGTACCTACTGCAAACTACATCCTTCTGAATCTGCTTAGTGTATTCATCTCTTAGTCTCCCTCTACGATTTTTACCCTCCACGCTGCCCTCCAATGCTAAATTTGGGAACCCTTGATGATGCAAAACATGTCCTACCAACCGATCCCTTCTTCTAGTCAAGTTGTGCCACAAACTTCTCCCCAATCCTATTCAGCACCTCCTCATTAGTTATGTGATCTACCCATCTAATCTTCCGCATTCTTCCGTAGCACCACATTTCGAAAGCTTCTATTCTCTTCTTGTACAAACTAGTTATCGTAAATGTTTCACTTCCATACATGGCTACACTCCATACAAATACTTTCAGAAACGACTTCCTGACACTTAAGTCCATACTCGACGTCAACAAATTTATCTTCTTCAGAAACGATTTCCTTGCCATTGCCAGTCTACATTTTATATCCTCTCTACTTCGACCATCATCAGTTATTTTACTCCCTAAATAGCAAAACTCCTTTACTACTTTAAGTGTCTCATTTCCTAATCTAATCCCCTCAGCATCACACGATTTAATTTGACTACATTCCATTATCCTCGTTTTGCTTTTGTTGATGTTCATCTTACATCCACCTTTCAAGACACTGTCCATTTCGTTCATCTGCTCTTCCAAGTCCTTTGCTGTCTCTGACAGAATTGCAATGTCATCGGCGAACCTCAAAGTTTTCACTTCTTCTCCATGAATTTTAATACCTACTCCGAATTTTTCTTTTGCTTCCTTTACTGCTTGCTCAATATACAGATTGAATAACATCGGGGAGAGGCTACAACCCTGTCTCACTCCTTTCCCAACCACTGCTTCCCTTTCATCCTCCTCGACTATTATAACTGCCATCTGGTTCTGTACAAATTGTAAATAGCCTTTCGCTCCCTGTATTTTACCCCTACCGCCTTCAGAATTTGAAAGAGAGTATTCCAGTTAACATTGTCAAAAGCTTTCTCTAAGTCTACAAATGCTAGAAACGTAGGTTAGCCTTTCCTTAACCTTTCTTCTAAGATAAGTCGTAAGGTTATTATTGCCTCACGTGTTCCAACATTTCTACGGAATCCAAACTGATCTTCCCCGAGGTCCGCTTCTACCAGTTTTTCCATTCGTCTGTAAAGAATTCGCGTTAGTATTTTGCAGCTGTGACTTATTAAACTGATAGTTCGGTAATTTTCACATCTGTCAACACCTGCTTTCTTTGGGATTGGAATTATTATATTCTTCTTGAAGTCTGAGGGTATTTCGCCTGTCTTATACATCTTGCTCACAAGATGGTAGAGTTTTGTCATGACTGGCTCTCCCACGGCCATCAGTAGTTCTAATGGAATGTTGTCTACTCCCGGGGCCTTGTTTCGACTCCGGTCTTTCAGTGCTCTGTCAAACTCTTCACGCAGTATCTTATCTCCCATTTCGTCTTCATCTACATCCTCTTCCATTTCCATAATATTGTCCTCAAGCACATCGCCCTTGTATAAACCCTCTATATACTCATTCCACCTTTCTGCCTTCCCTTCTTTGCTTAGAACTAGGTTTCCATCTGAGTTCTTGATATTCATACAAGTGGTTCTCTTCTCTCCAAAGGTCTCTTTAATTTTCCTGTAGGCAGTATCTATCTTACCCCTAGGGAGACAAGCCTCTACATCCTTACATTTGTCCTCTAGCCATCCCTGCTTCCTGTCGATCTCATTTTTGAGACGTTTGTATTCCTTTTTGCCTGCTTCATTTACTGCAATTTTTTATTTTCTCATTTCATCAATTAAATTCAATATATCTTCTGTTACCCAAGGATTTCTATTAGCCCTCGTCTTTTTACCTACTTGATCGTCTGCTGCCTTCACTACTTCATCCCTCAGAGCTACCCATTCTTCTTCTACTGTATTTCTTTCCCCCATTCCTGTCAATTGTTCCCTTATGCTCTCCCTGAAATTCTCTACAACCTCTGGTTCTTTCAGTTTATCCAGGTCATAACTCCTTAAATTCCCACCTTTTTGCAGTTTCTTCAGTTTCAATCTGCAGTTCATAACCAATATATTGTGGTCAGAATCCACATCCGCCCCTGGAAATGTCTTACAATTTAAAACCTGGTTCCTAAATCTCTGTCTTACCATTATATAATCTATCTGATACCTTTTAGTATCTCCAGGATTCTTCCAGGTATACAACCTTCTTTTATGATTCTTGAACCAAGTGTTAGCTATGATTAAGTCATGCTCTGTGCAAAATTCTACAAGGCGGCTTCCTCTTTCATTTCTTCCCCCCAATCCATATTCTCCTACTATGTTTCCTTCTCTCCATTTTCCTACTGACGAATCCCAGTCACCCATGACTCTTAAATTTTCGTCTCCCTTCACTACCTGAATAATTTCTTTTATCTCGTCATACATTTCATCTATTTCTTCATCATCTGCAGAGCTAGTTGGCATATAAACTTGTACTACTGTAGTAGGCATGGGCCTTGTGTCTATCTTGGCCACAATAATGCGTTCACTATGCTGTTTGTAGTAGCTAACCCGCACTCCTATTTTTTTATTCATTATTAAACCTACTCCTGCATTACCCCTATTTGATTTTGTATTTATGACCCTGTAATCACCTGACCAAAAGTCTTGTTCCTCCTGCCACCTAACTTCACTAATTCCCTCTATATCTAACTTTAACCTACCCATTTCCCTTTTTAAATTTTCTAACCTACCTGCCCGATTAAGGGATCTGACATTCCACGCTCCGATCCGTAGAACGCCAGTTTTCTTTCTCCTGATAACGAAGTCCTCTTGAGTAGTCCCCGCCCGGAGATCCGAATGGGGGACTATTTTACGTCCGGAATATTTTACCCAAGAGGACGCCATCATCATTTAATCATACAGTAAAGCTGCATTTCCTCGGGAAAAATTACGGCTGTAGTTTCCCCTTGCTTTCAGCCATTCGCAGTACCAGCACAGGAAGGCCGTTTTGGTTAATGTTACAAGGCCAGATCAGTCCATCAGCCCCTGCAACTACTGAAAAGGCTGCTGCCTCTCTTCAGGAACCACATGTTTGTCTGGCCTCTCAACAGATACCCCTCCGTTGTGGTTGCACCTACGGTACGGCCATCTGTATCGCTGAGGCATGCAAGCCTCCCCAACAACGGCAAGGTCCATGGTTCATTATACGAAGTGAATTTTATGATTAGTTGATTATGGTCTTTTTAAAAATTAATCTATTATTATTCAGTATGCAGAAATAATGTCCAAGCAGTTCTAAGTGGCTCTGAGCACTATGGGACTTAACATCTATGGTCATCAGTCCCCTAGAACTTAGAACTACTTAAACCTAACTAACCTAAGGACATCACACAACACCCAGCCATCACGAGGCAGAGAAAATTCCTGACCCCGCCGGGAATCGAACCCGGGAACCCGGGCGTGGGAAGCGAGAACGCTACCGCACGACCACGAGATGCGGACGCAGTTCTAAGTGTTCTCATCAGTGGTATCATAGGTAAATAAACTTGTATTATGAGAAATTATAACAGCCGCTTTCTTCCTGGACCTCCGAGCCCCCCCCCCCCCCCCCCCCAACCATTCACCCCCTGTTGATATTACACGTGACAAAGATTCAATTGGTAGTGCTAGGGTTAAAGTTTACTTTAAACCAATGCCTACCAAAGGTAACGATTCAATTAAGCCACCTTTAAAAGGTGGATTAAAACCTTTTCAAAACTTTAAACAGACGTTCCTAGTACGTAAAAGCCACTTTAAAACACCTTTAAAGGGTGTATTCCAATAGACATAAATGTATCCTGAGGCGCTCTTAAAAATGATTAAAAAATTTCTCGAAAGCGTAAGCAAATACTCATAATATTAAACCTACACTGAACACTACTTTAAGGGGGAGTTAAACCTTTCAAACTTGAACAAATGTTCACAACTTGAAAATAGTAATGTTACACTGAGACTCGCTTAAATGGAAGTTCAGAATTTCCAAAACTTAAACAAAGTTCACAGCAGTAAGGTCACGCTGAGCCACCCTCAAACGGTGAACACCTAATCTTGCACATCGTCCACATTTCAGCGGCAAATGTGCCAGAATTACAATTATCAACTATTAGTTAGCAGCCAACATGTTCCGTAGAACGTGACACGCTGGAGGGGACTAACATAGGGGACACAACCAACCCAACTCAGATAGCAAATAAGTCGACGTGGTGTGGTTGAACACAGTGTAATGTGGTCAGCCGAGCTTTAACAGTAACCACTGATGGTGAGAATCGAAGAGCAATTTTCAAACCACTATGTTTAAATAGAGCGGCTCACCAGTAAGAATAGTTTTGAACAGAGCAGTTCACACTAAATCTAAGCTACAAACAATTCGTGGCGAGACGGCACAGACTGTCCCGATGAACTCCAGTTCCACCAAATAACGACCACTGCTGTACGGGCGAATTCCCTTTGCCCGCAACACCCCACCTAGGCTCTATGCTGCCTTCACACACGCTGCCGTACGGTCGGCAGCCAGCCCTGCCATCTGTGTGTCGCTTGCAAACATCGCCTATCCACCAGCTCCCTTCAGAGTTCTCATAGGTCGCGATGTCTCGGACGTAAGACCCCGTCAAACTACAGAGCCCATCGACAGACGTATAACCGCGAGGTAAAATATCTCTGGCCAACGGTACAGGCGCCACGTATCTGGAATGCAGATATCAGAGACAACGTCACTACACCAGAGTGATATGAAGCTAACGAAATATTCTCAACTTTAAGACACAGGGTACAGTCTCCCTTTTGATGCATTAACGTGAAGCATTAAATTTAATGTAAATTTAACGTCGCAGAAATGGTGGAAAGCACAGAAGCGTGGGCTTACGTAAATTGACTTTGTGAACGTAATTATTATTTCATAAATAATATCTCAAAGATGTAGTGCTACTCAATCTATGGCTGTATGCGATCGATTGTAATACGATTTCTCTTGTTTTAGGAAGTAAGAGAAGAGCGATCCTGCTCGGATTTGCACTCCCTGGTCTGTTAGTCTCTGTACTGATAGGACGCAGTATAGCTCCGTTCTTGGCATATCTTTCTTTCGCGTGGACAAATGTGATGTGTCATGTATTAGCTCTAGAACCGTTTGTAATTAAATTAATATAAATTAGTTAAGTCCCATGAGTTTCTAAAAGATATATAATGCATGAAATGTTTTAATTTGTATTCTGCCATTTATTCATTTTCAACTTGCTACAGCGTCCCTGAGATTAACTACCGATCATCACAATGCGCGGAACCTTAAATAATGTGGCCACAGACTCCAAGCTATGTTCCCGTTTCGCCCGTAAATAACTGATAACAGCCCCGTAAAACTGATGATGATATTGAAAGATGTAATCTCTTTTAAATTTTATAGCAGTTTTCTGGAAGTCACTTTGGACCCTGAAAAAACGCATCCATCATGAACAATGGTCCTCTGATCCAGTTAATTTTAACAGTTGTCTTTCCAGTGATCAGTTTCAGTTTCTCTTTAAAGTCAAATTATCATTCAGTTTAGTAATCTTGCGTGAACTGACGCGTCAAACTCATAGCACGAGTGCAAGATCAGTTCACCGAACCTAAAGTATTGAAATAGCTGTAGGTACGAATCAGATCAAATCGCAAGTGGAAGAAACTGCTTACTGAATTAATTCTGCAGGGAAGCATAATGGGCAAAGGGGCATAAGCAATATGGGGGAGAGTCCGGCATCTCCAGTGATTACGTGAGGTTGAAGAGCTTCCTGTGTCTGGAGGCAATCACCCAGCAGATAAGCACTAATTGCTGACAACAGTTTATCGTACTATACCTATAACCGTACTGAACTTTAAGACCGTGTAATGGAGAGGGGGAAGACGTAGATTAAGATGAGATGGGAGATACGAGATTCTTGAAAAATTATGTAGAGCTCCCATACACCTCAGTCGAAACGATATCCGAGGAGCAGATGACTTCTCACCAAATTATTGAGATTTTTTTTTAGAACCAACCATGACAGATCCATTGTACCAATGTACAACATACATTAGATGGAAAAATTTCCCCCAGAGACAAGAACGTAATAATTACAATTCCAGACAATGGAGGTACTGACAGTTGTGCATATCACGCAACCATCACACTTTTCCATTTAATTTAAAAAAAACATTTCTTTTAATTGGGTTGGCCTATAAGGACCACATGAAATAACTTATGAATTCTTTATTTCCTTCTTTCTTTCTTTCCAGCAATTTGTCATTCTTTCCCATCTTTTTGTCTTCTCTCTTCTGTCTGTATTGCACCTGCCATCTTTCTTGTTTTCTCCTGGAAACTCTTGAAACCTTTTACTTTTGCTCTGAACCTTTCTCCTATTTCTTCCTCCATTATTTCCATTTCCCTCAGGACTGCATTAACTTCTTTTATCCATATCACTGATGTTTTGGGGTTTCTGTGAAGGAAGTTAAAAATTCTTTTTGTTGCCCAGTTTCCATCTAGCCTTCTTAGGTGACCACAGAATGCAACTCTTCACTTTCCAATCGTGTCTAATATTCGCTCTATTTTTTTCATAATCTTATTTATTACTTCTTAACTTCCATTTCCCATTCTCACATTTTGATATCGAGATTTCCGTGTTTATTTTCCTTTCCTTCCTCTCTGCTTCACCTGATCCTTTGGCTGTATTTAACACTAGAAGTACCACGTGGGTCAATTTGGAACCACGAGGGTTTTTCGAGGACCCCTTCCATAATCATCGCAGGATCAAACGCTCCCGTGACTTTGTCTCGATTATGAGGTTGTACAACTCATCACCTACAAGTATGAAAAATTTACCTGTGATACCAGTAGTAACATGTGGGTCATTTTTGACCCATATTCATTTTAAAGGAATTTAATATCAGTAATACCGGTTTTCAGCCAATAAATCATTTTTGGGAGTGCCTCGACGTTATTTACGAGATGTTGGAATATATTAGGACAGTTTGGGCCAAAAAGAACGTGAAATACGAAGAATTCAGAGGCCGGGAGATACATTATACCATCGCGGCTTTCAGTTTTCTGCGGACTTACGACATGCATATGGAGTGACGCTGGGAATGTATAGAGTAACAAATTTTACAGTGGGGACGACCCCCCCCCCCCCACCATCGCTCCTACACTTCTGTCTGGGGCACTGCTAATAGTTCTCTTACACGACAGGAGTTGTCAGGCGCGTCACCCTTATGGAACGTCTTGACTGACAACTTCATCACCTACGTGAGACTGGCAGATGAGCTGAAACAAAAAGGGCACTCTTCGGAGGTCATGCGATGTGGAGACGACGCATTCTATGCAATACACTTACAAGTCAGGCGACAGTTTTTTCACATCATACCAAGGGATAAGGAAAAAGAATATCTTTATTCTGAGTAGCATTTATGCTGGATGTCAGGTGAATGAGAGTACTGAGAAGAAACTTCCAGAAGTTTTACAAAGAACCTAATGGTGGAGTCGAAATAGTTGACCAAATAGCTAGACACTACAGTGACAGAGGTGGCTCCTACCGATGGCCTGTGCAAGTCTTTTCAATACTCTTACCTCGCCATGATCAGGGTTAAAAAAAAATGGCTCTGAGTCCTATGGGACTTAACATCTATGGTCATCAGTCCCCTAGAACTTAGAACTACTTAAACCTAACTAACCTAATGACATCACACAACGCCCAGTCATCACGAGGCACAGAAAATCCCTCACCCCGCTGGGAATCGAACCCGGGAACCCGGGCGTGGGAAGCGAGAACGCTACCGCACGACCACGAGCTGCGGACGATCAGGGTTCACACAATTTTTAACTTACTTACGTCTAAGGTAATTTCGCGTCGGTAATTTATCCTCAGAGTAGAAAATGAGCTTGCTACCCTCTACAAACTGCAGAGAGGAGCCAATCCCCCCCTGCAGGCATTGGCCTATGTGGAAATGGTAATTCAGGCTTCCTGCAAAACGCTAAGCAAAAAAGAGAAATAAAACATCAAACAATATCATTCATAGTATTAATTTAAACAATTAGAAACGTTATTCGCCCAGGCACATTAGCAGTAAGACAACCAGCAAATATAATTGCTGGGCATTTATTGCTAGCTTCATTAGGAAATACAGGACCATCCATAACAATAAACTTAATCTCTTTGCGGATTATAGGACAAATATTTCTATTAATTCCAGAATCAGCAATAGGTATAATCCAACCTTCCGCTTTCTCACTCTTAAGAAAAGTATGTATGCAAAAGCTGCCAAGCAATAACTCTTGTTGAATGTCTGAACTATGAGCCCGTACCAGCTTACGCAATTCTCTCAAATCTTTGTTCTTAAAATATACTTCCTAATATTTATAATTATAGACTGAAATTGTTTGTTCATATGTTTTAGTTCCTTGGTTGCAATAAGCAATAAAACGCGCACAGCATTTTAGTCACCTGCTACGTTTTAGAATCTTTCACAACTGTTTGATACTTACCTCATTTCTCTGTAAAAGTAAAAACACTATTAGTACAGCATAAACAATATGTTTTGATTCTGATTCAATCTTTTTATGAAGCAAAAACTTTGTAACATAGTTTTACTTACTTGTTTTAACGATGATTGATGTGAGATTGTGGAATTTCTTCTGCAAAATTTAGAATACAAAACATATTTCCGAAAATTTATGTTTGACAGTACTATTTATTTTAGAGATGAAGTTATCCTTTGGTTTCACTTTACACTCTTCCTGAACTTATTATCAATATGGCGACACCATCCAAATACGAATAAAATGGTGGTTTCCTACTGTGGGTAGATAATGACCCACACGGTACTACTTGGGGTACGGCGAAGTGCGGTACTTCCAGTGTTAACGATAACCATTCCGATGCATAAAAGCATTCTGGTTTAATGACGGTATTGTAATGCCTAAGTTTTGCATTTATGGAAACGGATTTCTTGTAATACAGATTTTTTGTTAGCTGAAAAGCCACCTACATTTCCCCTGCCCTTGCTAGGTTATCTTCTTTTCACCCAGATATTTAAATTTTGAAGCCTTTTTTATTCTGCCACAATCAATTTTTAATATATTTCAGTGTCTCCATCACATCTGTCATGTACTCTGTTTTTTCGAAAGATATATGTATGCCTGATTTTGAAGCTATCTCTTGTACAAGATTTATCTGCCTTGTTGCACCTACTGTAGATTCAGCAAATATGGCAATATCATCTGCAAAAGCCAGACAACCAAAACTCAACTTGTCCCCTTTTCTCCCAATTGTGGTTCTGCTAATTCTTCTTCTTCTGTTCTTTTCCCCCAATCCCCGAACACCTTTCCTAACACACAGTCCAACAGCAGTGGGGACACTCCATCTCCTTGCCTTACTCTAGTTATGATCTCAATAGACTTGGAGGCTTCACGTAAAAATTTTATTTTACATTTTGTATTTGTTGTTATATCTTTTGTAATTGCCACCGATTTGTTGTCATCTCCAAACTCTTTTTAAGGTGTGGGATGTGTTTTCCCATAAACTGAATCGTATGTTGAAGTCTACAAATGTTATATAAATGCTTTTAGATCTCATTCTTCTATACCTTATTACGAATTTCAGATTTAAAATTTGCTCTACGCAGGATCGTCCTTCTCTAAATCCTCCTTCGGTAGGGTGAATTAATGCTGTTTTCCGATCTTCTTATATAGCTTCTGTTTTCCAGACTTTTTGAGAGACTCCGTCTAGCTTCTTGACTGCTCCCACAGCGGAAATTTTCCACATTTCATCAGTTGCTATTTATTATTATTGTATGACCAGGCGAAACTACTTTCAGCCAGCCACAACCCTGGGTTCTTTGATTGCTCAGTTAGGTGGCACATCAAACTAGAGCACATGAAATGTTAGTCCACTTTATTATACATACAAACAGACAGAATCATCCTAAAGACAGAAAATATTCCTACATCAGCAGAGCCGCTGCTCGATCTCATGCTCCAGGTCTGCCTGCGCAGGTCAGAATCTTTCGACTTGGACAAAATATATATAGATCATGTAAGAGCACACGGACGAACATATTTTGATTACTCACAGACTGGCAGTAAATGTTTTGTACACGTAAAACACCCAGAACACATAGACAAAAAATGAATATCTTACAACATAATACAAAAAAACAGTACGACAGTCAGCGCGGAAATCCCTAAAATAGCACTAGACCTGCAGGTAGACATCATGTGCTTACAAGAACCCTATAACAGAAACGGGCAACTGATATGTCTACCAAAACATGCTACCGCAATAACAGGCAGCAATGACTGTAAGGCTGCAATAGTAATTCTAAATAGAACTTATAACATAGTTAAGGTAACACAGTTATGCAATCAACACTTGGTTACCGTAGAGATAACTAACGGGAACGTTACATGGGTTATTGCATCCATGTACGCCCAATACAGCCATCAAATACAGCCGTATGCAGACTACATCAGAGACCTAGTAATGTATGCCAGAGGCAAAAAATTAGTGATAAGTGCTGACATTAATTCCAGATCGACCCTCTGGAACTCAGACAGAACAGATGACAGAGGACGCATAATCACCGATCTAATACAAGAAACACAATTACATGTAATGAATACGGAAGGACCCATACCAACATATGCAGGGTTCGATGGTACGAGCAGTAATATCGACTTCACGCTAGCAAATAATGCAGCAATGGCATACGTAACAAACTGGACTGTACACGACAACATAACCAGTAGTGATCATAATGTCATAACATACACACTAACTCACACTCAGAACACAATGACAAAATCACACACCAGACACTTGCTGTTGCACAAAGCAGACTGGAACAAATTAACGGAAATTATCCAACGACACGATCTACAAAACATCAATGGAAGTATCGATTATAGAGCACACAAGTTAACACAGGTGATACAACATGCTCAAAACACATAAATACCGACAGCAAAGAACACAAATTGCTCACCAGTACCATGGACCAACGAACTTACGAGACTCAAACAAGACGCAAGACGCAAACGAAAATTATATCAAAGGGCGATAGCAGATAGGGACCGACGAATAAGACTTGAAGCATATAGGCATGCACAAGACTTATACAGACAGACCCTATACAACACGCGTAGACAACAATGGGAGCTATTTGTAACAACACAAACAGAGCAAAATATATGGGGGGAACCATACAAAATACTGACAGAGAAGATAAAAACCCCACTAGTTCTGGGAACGCTAAGGCAGGATGACGGCACGATGACGAGGGGATGGAGGAATACAGCGGAGTTTCTGCTGTATAAACTGCTCCCTGACGACGTTATCGATACAGACACACAATATCATGCAACACTAAGAGAAAACCTACACACACCATACAACACTGCAACTGTCACCTGTCCTTTCGCGCAAGAAGAGGTTGCGCTAGCAATCTCAGAGCTCAAAAACAAAAAAGCACCTGGGCCAGATGGTATCCACTCGGAAACACTGAAAAAACTAGCACCGCAGATCACCCCGTTCCTAACAACGTTACTGAACGATGCCTTACGGCTGGGCAGGGTACCTACAGTATGGAAAACCTCCAAAGCAGTCATTATTAAAAAATCAGCGGACAGGGATCCTTCAGATCCAAAGACTTACAGGCCAATATGCCTAATAAACACCCTAGCAAAGATTCAGGAGAAGCTACTGTGTAAGCGCCTGCAAACACACAGAGCTCTCAGGGGTATGAGCCAACACCAGTTCGGCTTCAGATCTGGCAGATCAATAGATGATGCCATCAACCAGGCCCTGCACATAGTTAACACCACAAAACAGAAATACGCCATGGCAATAATGATTGACATTGCCGGAGCATTTGATAATCTTTGGTGGCCAGCACTGTTTCAGAGGCTAAGACATCTGGAGGTACCGCAGTCACTGTACAACAGTTTTCTGGACTACTGTAAAGACCGAGTAGTCGAATGGCAGATGGACAGCCGGAAAGTAATTAAAGAATTACCAAAGGCTGTCCTCAAGGGTCGATCTGCGGCCCCATCTTCTGGGACATAACAATCGATCCCCTCCTACAACTTCTGGATGGGGATGACAGGTCAGACGGGATTGTCGCCTACGCAGATGACCTATTAGTTGTAGTCACTGCAAACAACAGAGCCCAGTTAGAAGAGAAAGCCAGTGGATTACTACAAACAATTACTCAGTGGTGTCACAACAACAAACTCAAGATAGCCGAAAACAAAACAACATACACTTTACTGAAAGGATCACTCCAAAGGAATCCTTCTGTTAAAATTGGGGACACAAACATCAAACGAGCACGCATTACGCGCTATCTTGGGGTACACATAGATGAAAAATTGAATTTCCACAAACACATAAGGCTAACAACAGACAAAGCAGAAAAAATACTCCACAAACTGGTGAGGCTAAATTCAAAACAGTACAGACTACCTCTACCAGTCATACGTACATACCACTGTGCGCTCTTCGAATCAGTACTCAGCTTTGCAGCTAGCACGTGGGCACATAGACTGAACGTGGTCACCAACAAAGCATCCGTCAGACGAGGGCAGAGAAGTGTCCTACTTAGGCTATCTGGAGCCTTCGGTACCACCTCAGCGGATGCACTGTGTGTGGTGCTCGGAATATGCCCCATAGATATCACGATCAAATACAGAGCTGCAAGGTACTGGTTAAAGGTGGGGAGACTAGATAAGGTACACACAATAACCGGTGTGCCCATAGAGACGATACGTCACCTTAAAAGTTGGCGTCTGGATACATGGCAAGGTGAGTGGGATGTAAGTGATAAGGGACGTAGACTGCACGACTTCCTCCCTGACATAAGGGAGCGGTTGAGAATGAGACATATCGATCCCAGCCGCGGTATGGTACATTTCTTAACCGGGCACGGACCTTATCCCACGCACTTAAACCGCATGAGTCTGAGGCAGACACTTACATGCACATGCGGGGAAGAAGGTTCCACAGAACACACTGTCTTTTTCTGCGAGCAATACGCGAACAATAGACATACACTACACTTAGATTACACAGATACAGACATAGATATATACACAGCAATAAGAGACGAAGAACAATGGGCACAATTAAACGCACTGACAAACAGTATTTCAAAAACAACACATGAAGAGTATATGCGGACACGACATCACAGACATGCCTATGTGCAGCGTAACAGCAATCTCCAGAGGATGGACAGCGATACCCACAGTGACAGTGAAAATAGTGACAATGAGGAGGAACAGGAGGAGGAAGCCGAGATGTAAATGTAAATAAGCAAATTGCTGGCAATCTAGCCAAGAAAACACCAGATGCTGTACATGGATGCGCACCTAATGTAGTTAATACATAGGATTAGTAACAAATAGGATAAGAAACATTATTTCTCTACTAATAACCATTTGTGTGTCTGTGTGACTTGCGGTCAACGGCTCGATGAAACCATTCCGAGGTATTCACCGCCAGTCACACTCGGTGATGGTACTAACAAATGTCTCATCTATCCTATCTTCTTTTTAAATTCTTCTTAAAAACAACAAAATTATATTTATATTTCAACCTCAAATTATTGTTATTTTGAATCATTCTTTGTAAATGTTGTAGATAAAACAAAAGGAAAGAAAACTGTAAAAAGATGAAAAACCAAAATTGTAAGATGTACGACCTGTTTTAAACATCAGGTAACAGGTCTATAATTTGGCAATAAATAAATAAAAAATAAATAAATAAAAATATGAATAAAAGATTTATTTACTTCGACGCAGATCTATACCACGGGAGTACTGAATACTTTACAGCTGTCTAGGGCTACGAAAGCATCATTTGACGCACTAATTGAGAAACTGTTATCTTGAACTACAAAATGCAACATTTACGAAGGACATTTCATTAGAGACTCTGTCACTGTCCTACTCGATACTATTACCTGCTATTGGTAAGGTCTCAAACTGGTCAGAGTCCTTCTTAGCTCAGATATATACTGATCTCTGTTGTGAGGGTGCTACTGTGCTGACAGGAGAGGTGTGGTCTTCAGGAGCGACACTCATACGCCGTTGCCGATTGCAGAGAGCCCACGCTAATGTCTGTTGTGGTGTCCATTAGCATTGTCACCTTCGGTGTAGCAACACAATCTTTGTCCGACACCTTTATTATTTGTAGAACACTTGAAAAACCGGCAAAAGTCGAACTTGGGGAAGTTCAGTTTCGTTTCGGAGAAATTTAAGTGTATGAGAGACAGTATGGGCACTACGAATTACCTTACAAGATACTTTAAAGAAAGACGAACCTACGTTTACAGCATTTATAGTTTTAGAGGAAGCCTTTGACAGTGTTGACCAAACACGGTCTTCGAAATTCTGAATGTAGCAGGGATAAAATACACGGAACAGAAAGTTATATACTCTTGTACACAAAACCAGCATTCAGTTACATGACTCGAAAGATATGAAAGGGGAGCACTAGTAGACAAGACAGTGAGACATATTTGTAGCCTATCCTCGGTGTTATTCATTATGAACATTGAGAAAGCAATATAGGAGACCAAATAAATATTTCGAGAAGGAATTAAAGTTCAGCGAGAAAAAAGTACTCTGAGCTTTTTCAATGACATCGTTCTTCTGTCAGAGACAGCAAAAGAGAAGAGCAGATGAGCGGAATAGATACTGACTGTAAATTAGCTTATAAGATGAGCAACACTAGTAGAACAAGGGTGATGGAGAGTAGTCGAATTAAATCAGGTGATGCTGAGCGATTGAGAGTAGAACATGAGACACTAAAAGTAGCAGATGTGTTTTGCTATTTGTGCAGCAAAATAACTGTAGATGGCCGAAGCAGATAGTTTAAGATACAGGCAAGCTCTAGCACTAAAAGGTAGTTTGATAAAGAGAGATTAGTTAATATAAATATTAATAGTAGGAATGATTTCTAGGAGGATTTGTCTGGAGTGTAGCCTTATACGGAAGTGAAAGTGGACGACAAGCAGTTCAGGCAGTATCAAAATAGCTTTTCAAATGCGATGTTACAGATTAATACAGTAGATTGGATGGAGAGAGAGGATAGCTCAGCGGTTCCCAAGCTTTTTCCACTCACGGGACCCTTCTACAACGACCTCAGTTGGGTGAACCACTTACATACAGCAGACATGCGTAAAATTTAATTCCAAGGAAAACGATTAATAACCTTAAATTTTCTTCATGATTAAGACCTAAAGTTAATCTAGTTACTGCTTAAAAGTTACTGAAATGCCTGGGCTAGCAGGACACAGCGGATAAGGTTGTGGAAAGGGGCCAAATTGAGTACTCAACATACAAACTTTATTTATCAACACACAATATTACAACAAGGATTCAAAACACTCAAAACTTTAATCGACCTCCTTTGAGTAACCTTAGATCGGCTGAAGGCCACATTCAAAATCCAAGACACAAGACTTAATCAAGATTTAAATACACAGTTCTTCTGGAGGTTTCAGCAAAGAATATTTTCTAATTCTTCAATCTAATCGGCTGAAGGCCTTAGCAATTTAATTTTAATGGAACTAGACTGGGGGGCGCATATTAAGCAATAAGAGGAGTTTAAATAAAAGGTAGAAGGCCTTATATTAAAACATTTCATGCAAATTGGGCTGAAGGCTCCCTTCAAATAACAATTTTATGCCTTAATGACAAGAGAAGAAGATTAATTTGAGAGATATTAAAAATCGGCTGAAGGCCGCTCACCAAAAAATAATTTAACAGCTTAAGCCCTAGAAAGAAGAGTTTTAATTTTAAAGTGCAGAAGGCTGTATCTTGAAACATTTAATATAAAATAAAGAATAACAATCTCATGCCTTAAGGGCAACACAAGGACATTAATTTAAAAGATATTAATACTTGGCTGAAGGCCACATATCAAAAAAATATGTTTAACGGCTTAAGACCTAGAAAGAGTGTCAATCTAAAACGCAGAAGGCCTTATCTTAAAAACTCTCCAGCAAAATTCGGCTGAAGGCCCCATATAAAAATATAACAATCTCATGCCTCAAGGGCAAGACAAGAACATTAATTTAAGAAATATTGTTACTCAGCTGAAAGCCACACATCAACCAAATAACTAAAATCCAAACAGGGAAATTACTACATAACACAAGGAACGGCGCTCAGAGGTTTCCAAGGGTCGGCTTCGGATTTTAACACTAACGCCCGTTTAGGTGAGACAAGCAGCCTTTCCAACTACTTCTTAACCTGGAGGCAACCAAACCGACTGACCAATCAACCAAATCAGTTCCGCTCCACGCAACCAGCAAAACGACCACAAGATTTCAATACACGACACACAGAGTATTAGCACCCACAACGGCCAACACCCACAACGGCCAACAACACCTCAGCTGTCGAACTACATGCCGCACTGGACAACAGCAACATGATGCCTAAAATTACGTCAACGACCAGGGAAGGTAACCGGAACGTCAATGGCCACAAGGCAGAAGATACCGCTGGTGAACTTCCATAATAGGGAATAAATTAAGTTAATTTTCACAGGGAGACGGCTGGAATCTTAACCGACTTAAATACACACACACGTTGTTCAAATGGTTCAAATGGCTCTGAGCACTATGGGACTCAACTGCTGTGGTTATCAGTCCCCTAGAACTTAGAACTACTTAAACCTAACTAACCTAAGGACATCACACACATCCATGCCCGAGGCAGGATTCGAACCTGCGACCGTAGCAGTCCCACGGTTCCGGACTGCGCGCCTAGAACCGCGAGACCACCGCGGCCGGCACACACACGTTGTTGCTCTCAGGAATGTCCCAAAACCGACAACCAGGATCAAACGAAGAAATGTAAACAGTGGAGGCTCGATAGAAAGTTAAGTGAGGACACAATTTTCATGTTCAAGATCGGTGGGCGACGAACTCCGTAGCACTCGCAAGCAGCACCTCGCACTCCAACAGCGGGTGTACACCGCCAGCGGCTCCAGCCCGACTCCGTGTGACGGGGGCCTGCCTACTTGCTGCTCCACCCCAACAAACCGAAAGGACTGCTGGTCCGTCTGCGACTGCTGCTCCGCCGCGACTACACTGCTATTGCGTCCCCCACTCACCGACTGCCTGACACACGACGACCCGGAAATACTATCGGCCGCTCCAGAGATGGTACGACAGTGCGCTTATCGATACGCGCTGCTGCTGCCACTCACGGGCGAGTAAGGCAGGAAGTCAGTGACGCCAGTAAATGGAATAAGAAAACGAGGCGGCACTACCGTAATGGAAGATGACAAACAATTAATGGGTTGAACACAAGCCGTACACTGCTCAATTACACAACGTGTAGTGCTATTGGCAATAAAAAATACAAGTTTTCATGGTAATTGTTCACCTCTTCCCTAGAGTTCAGTGAGAAGGTGGTGCCTGCTTCCCATGTCCCAGAGCTTTGGACTCAGCACTCACAGAAGTTAAAAAAAGTCTCAAATCACTTTGAGCACAAAGTCCATTCCTGTATTTATTAAATAGGCATACGAAGAAAACGACTTTTCGCATAAATATATGGATGAATGGAAATGAAGACATTTTGGCTTTATTCGCTGACACTGGGAACTCCTCTAAATTTACCGAAAAACAGATTAATGACAAAGATTTATAACTTTTCTGTAGCTAAAGATCAGTGTGAATTTCAAGAAGCTGCTCATTTTCATTTACACTTTATTGCAGATTCTCAAATTGCTGACGCTTCTCAGGGATTGCAGATCCAAATGTTTATATTGGACATCGCAGGAAAATATTCACTCAAAGGTTTTCGACGTCCCTTCAAATGTTATTTAACCATGTTCTTGACATTTTCCACAAAGAAAGATGATTTTCCACCAGGATGTCGCCGAAGGTATCAAAGATCTCGGTATCCTATTGCAACACATTTCCCGAAAATTAAATTTTTTGATGAATGATTCGATACGGTCTCGCACAATATAAACGTTTGTGTTTGAACCTGGAGAGACAAGTTTAAACTGTTAAGTTTTGAAAAAATATCTGCCAAATAAAACAAAGTCTGAAATTAGATTTCATCATCGATGCAGTTTGCTTTGTGAAAGACATGCCTGGTGAGAAAAAAGGTAAACTTCGTCTTTAAGCTCATACAGCCTGAAAATAATCCTATCCCAAGGTAGCTACCTAACTTCAGTGTTAGATAATAAACACTTGGCAACACCCGGTCATAGTTTTCGCACCATCTGAACAAATGTCTACACAACGAGTCTAGTGTATTGTATTTTTGCAAAAGTATTTGTCGGGTAACTTAAAGATATAACCTCACGTAGTTCTCTCTATTGTCTGCAGAACAGTAGATCGTCTTCTACAGGCTTCCCATTAATATAACCGCCGAAAACAATAAAATAATAAAATGGCTAACTTGACTCTGTCGCTTGGTGAAGCCGAATCGCAAAGGAAGGACTGGCACGAACTCTTTCCAAAATTTCATTTTCGCCACAATTTTACATGTCTTTAATCGGGCGGTTGATCATGTTGTCGGAAAATTACACCATATCGGCTTTTTGTGAAAGATTCTCCAAGCAATCACTGTACTACATCATCTATACACGACAACACTAAATCTTCAGCTACTGAATGACGTTTTGCAGTTTTAGCAACTCTGATAGCTATAGAGATAAGACGCTTCAAGATCATTCTCATTGTCACTTTGTAAGGGGTCCGCAGGCCCTTACTACTAAGTTTGCGCTCACACAGGTCGACAGGGCAACTATCGAGTAGTGTGTGTGCAGGTCGCGAGAGCTAGAGGGGGTTCACCGGAGTGCCGAGTGCTGTTTGCGTAGATTCCCGCGAGGCGGGAAGAACTGGGCGGAGAGCAGTTAGAGTGTGGAGAGTGCCGAGTCAGGATGTGGTAGGTTCCCGCGAGGCGGGCAGAGCTGTGCAGAAGCCAGCAGTTGAATTAATGCAAATTATTGACAAAGGGAGTGGCCATCGCCGCGGTTTAACCCCTTTGTGTTAGTATTATACGGGAAAGTGAGAAAGTTTAATTACAGAGTGATTTCAGTGATATTGAGTGCCGCTATTGAACTTCCGCGTCTACCGCGCCGGCATTACTTGGATTACAGTGATTGGATGTTGCGTGTGACGATTAAGAATAACTAAAGAAACCTGTGCTGAGATTAGCCGTCATTAACAGTGTATTGATGAAGGCAGTGGCTGTCACCTTATTTTGTGCTTTTGCTAAGAATATAGATCTTGTTTGTGAAACTGTGTTGTGTCCTTCTTACCACCAAACAGTACTTATTACAGTATTTGCGAAGGACAATATCGAATGTAACATCCCCTGAGCAGTCCAATCCGATTGCCAGCCCATTAGGTACACGGTCACATTAATTAATTATCTAAATTTGGGCTGCTATTCAGATCCCGAACGAGCGGGAACAATAAAATAAATAAAAGGGCATGTTACACCCTTGGCTTACCGTGAAAGGACTAGTGCAATTTTCCGACGAGTCGTACTAATTTTTCAATGTGGAATCGGGACAGTGCATGAACGTTAAAATCGCGATAAGGAACAGTGCATTTTTGAACAATACGAAGTAATAATATCGCACGATTGTGACTAAACTGTTTTTCTTGCCATATTAAATAGCCAAATAGCGTCAATAAACTGTGTCGTAAAGTGCAAATGCGAAAATCCGCGCGAAAAACAGGGAAAAGTGATCACTAACGAAAGACACGTGTGAACAGTAAAATAGCAAAACGAGCTAAGATTTCGTTACAAAAGTTGTTAGAAAGGTGTTTAATGGTAAAATGTTGACTGAAATTGCTTTTTGAACGGTGAAAATCGGACGAATTCGTGTGGACCCAGAAACTGTTATGCTGACGATAATGTATTGTGGCGACGCAATTAGTGAATGACGTCACGCAGACTCGTGTAGCAGTTGCACCAAAGAGCTTCGATCCGTGAGGTGATTTCACACGACACCACGGCGAGCGACGCGACTTCGAGATACCGAGCGCAGTCCCGGCATCTAGCGGCCGAACTACAAACTACGCCCGCCTACAGCGCCACGGAGCGACGCAACTTCGAGACAACGAGCGCAGTTCCGGCATCTAGCGGCCGAACTACAAACTACGCCCGCCTGCAGCGCCACGGAGTGGCCGACGGGGAACTACGTCGCCTTGCAGCTGATCTTCAACTTCACGCGAGCTCCAGCGGCGGCACAGCCACGCCCATCTCAAACGTCAAAACATCGTGACTCGCGGTAATGTCGGTTGGTGAGTGAAGACGACGGGTTAACATAACAGTAAATTGCAGTGTGCAGTCTTCGCGATAAATAAACAGTTTTTAACTGATATTTACATTAGGAAAAGTGCTCAATTGCAGTAATTTCAAAAAAGTTGTGAAACATAATCTGGAGCATAGCATGCTTACTTATGCAAACTGCACTGTATAAATGGTAATTGTTTTGATGAATTTGCATTTTTAGATTTTATGAGTGTTGTGATGATCTTGTTTAAAACATTTTTACATAAATTGTATATGTGGAAATTGTTATTGGAAATTATTAGGTTTTTGAGAGTTGTGATGTTCGGTACTCATGCAGGTAGTATCATTTTTGGAGTTAACTGAAAGGATTGCAGATACTGTTTGATTAGTTTCATGGTAATTAGGAGTGTGTTGGGTTATTGGAGGTTATTTTGTAATACTTGCCTGGGCATTAAATATAAACCAAAAATGTCTTCTGAAGATAAGCAGGTCTGTGAGGCAGTAGTTGAAAGAAAAGGAATAGGACAGAAAGATAGAGATGATTCGGGATTCAGTGATTGTGGATTGTCATTAGGTAGCCCATTAGCTAATTCAACTAATTATCCCGAAATACCGGGACAAGCGATGAGAGCTAGGCCAGTTTCAGAGGATGCTGATAGGTGGTCGATGTTGATAGACTTGATAAAGAAGACTAGTGAATCAGTAGAGAAAAATAGCGCATCGTTAGAGAAGAATTCACGAGAAACGAGAGAAAGGGAAGAAATATTCCGAGAATTATTAGAGAAGCGTTTACAAGAAACTAACGCATCGTTAGAGAGGAGTTCACAAGAAACGAGAGAATCATTAAAGGAAGAATTACAAGAAAATAGAGAAGAAGGAAGAATATTCCGAGAAGCAGTAGAGAAAGGTTTACGAGAAACAAGAGAATCACTAAAGATTTTACAAGAAAATAATACATCATTAAAGGAAGAGTTACAAGAAACTATAGCACAAGAGATCAAAACATCACAGATGAAGATGGAATGTAATCTAAAGAAGGAAATACAGGAGCTACAAGAACAGTGGAAAATGGATATCAACGAGAGAGAGAATAAGCTGCAGAAGAGCATAGACCAAGTCCAGGGAGATGTGGAGAAGGTGGAAGGAAAATTAATAAAAAGGATAGAAGACGATATTGAGGAAACTAAAACCGAGTTGGGAGAAAGAATCAACGAAGTGGAAACAAATTGCAATCATCGAATCGCCGAGGTGACGCAGATGCAGAAACAATGCAACGAGGTGGTTAAGGGGATAGGAGATAGGCAAAACCAACTAGCTGTCAATCTGAGAAATGCTATAGCCGTGCAACGAGAAGAGGATAACAAGAGGGTTGAAATGGAGGTCAAGCAGTTACACCAGGGAGTGCAGCAATTGGAAAGCAAGACAGAAGAAATTGATAGACGAATTAGCAATGCCACCTTAGCCGTTGGGGGAGGTAAAGTCGTTACATTGATGAGCAGTGATAATCGGTGCATCCAAAGTAATACAGGGCAGAAATTTAAACCGAAAGGAGGATTGCACCCAATGATATTTATGAAATGGCTAAAAGGAGTTTTCCCAGCACATCTTAAGGACTCAGACAAGATTCAATTTGCAATAGATAGAATGGAAGGTGAGGCCTTCACTTGGGGAGTCAGGAAGAAGGAAGGAACTACGAGTTATGACCAATTTGAAGAGGAATTCTTGAAGAAATACTGGTCCAAAAGCCATCAATGTGCAGCAATTGAGGACCTACTCCACCGCAAGTCACTTAGTACATGGAGGGGAACGTTGAGAGAGTTTGCTGAACATTTGTGGGAATTGAACGAGACCTTGGAACAACCCCTGAGTGATGACGTAATGATATCAGCAATAAAAAGAAGAATGAGCCAGAGAATGCAAGAAACTATATCCGGGAGCCTAATTGAAGATAGGGAGGCTTTGATGAAGATACTGGAACAGTTGGAATCTGTTCGATCACAGGGACACAATCAACCTAACGATCAAAACCGAGGGGGAGGTAATGACCCAAGGAATCATTTCGGTAATTTATCTAATTATAGAGGAAGAGGTGGCAGTCATAGATACAGGAACCATGGTGGTGAACGTCAATGGAGAAATGATTGGAGAAGGAATGAAGAACCAAGAGATCATGAGAAAAGATGGGATAGGCGAATGAATGACATGGTGCATACAGAAGAGGAGGAGAGACCGGAAAACTGAATGACACTCCAGATGAGGTCCGATCGGGAGTGAGAACTACGAGGACCAGAATAAACCTACTAAGACACGACGATGGTGGAAACCTCAGAGAAGATCTACTGGAGGAAAGAAGTGGGATTCCCAAAGAACCCAGGTTACCCATGATAGGGATCAAGTTATGTGGACTGAATATCGAGGCATTAGTTGATACAGGAAGTGAAGCATGTGCAATATCCAAAAGGTTATATGAACAGATACTAAAAGCGAATGTTAACTTGCCTAGTTTCCCAGTGAGTGGAGTGAGAATTGTGAACGCGTTGGGTGCAAAGAGTAAACCTATTAAAGAACAAGTGTTAATTACATTCGAGATAGAGGAA
The DNA here is from genome assembly GCF_023898315.1 of Schistocerca nitens. Taxonomy (NCBI): domain Eukaryota; kingdom Metazoa; phylum Arthropoda; class Insecta; order Orthoptera; family Acrididae; genus Schistocerca; species Schistocerca nitens. Next base: position 89,578,406 of record NC_064622.1, on the reverse strand, counting down.
GAAGAATACGAAGCAACATTTTTGGTAGTGACCGGATTGAACACATCGATTATTTTAGGGATAGATTGGTTGAATGAAGTTGATGCAGTAGTGAGTTTTGATGAAGGTACTATCAAAGTCAAAAGAAGAAAGGAAGAAGAGAAGAGGTTGAAATTTGCTGAGGGGAGTGCAATCGAAGAAGAGGAAGAATTCAGAAGAATAAATTTATGTCACGAAGAGGAACCCACCACGGGATACGGGGAAGAGGAACCAGGAGCAGAAGTGTTGACATACCTTGAGGGACTAGCACGAGAGGATAGACATAAAGAGGACAAAATCAGAAAAAAATTGGAGGAGATGACGCACCTAGATGAGAGGACTAAGAAGAATTTAGCCACAGTATTATACAGGCATTGTAAAGTATTTTCTCAACGGCCAGGTATCATGCAAGGATTGGAGTGTAAGTTAAAGATAAAGAACCATAAACCGTTCAATATAAAACAGCATCCCATTCCCCAGGCGAAACGAAGAGCAGTAGATGAAGAAATACAGAGGATGATGGACCTTGGGGTTATAGAACGGGCCAATAGTCAATACAACAACCCCCTATTTGTTGTTGATAAGAAGGATGGAAAGGTGAGGATAGTTTTGGATGCACGAACGGTGAACAAAATCATCGAACTGGAGAGGGACAAACCAGAAACTATAGAAGAACTGATTCAAAATTTCCGAGGAGCAAAGGTGCTTAGTATTATCGATTTGACTGCTGGATACTGGCAGATACCATTGGCCACAGAGTCTCGCCAGTATACAGCATTTACTTATGGAGGAAGATGCTATCAATTTAGGGTGTTGCCATTTGGACTTAATGTGTCAGTGTCTGAGTTTATAAGAGCAATGGATAAGATACTAGGCGAGGAGTTACTTAAGAAAGTCACTGTCTACGTGGATGACCTCTTGATAGCAAGCGAATCATGGGAAGAACATTTGGATAGACTGGATGCAATCTTGGCAGCTTTTGAAACCGCAGGGGTAACTGTAAACGTGGACAAGTCGGAATTTGGCAAATCAAAGATAAAATTTCTGGGCCATATAATATCCGAGGAGGGTATCTATCCTGATCCTAGTAAAATGGAGGCTATTAAAAATTTTCCGGCTCCCCATAGTAAGAAACAGTTGCGAGCATTCTTTGGGGTTTGCGAGTTTTATAGAAAGTTTGTCAAAGGACCTATGCTTAATGCCCCGAATATGAGGGAATTGACCAAGGCGAGGATGCCGTGGCATTGGAGTGCAGAGTGCCAAACCGAGTTTGAGAATATCAAGGAAGCACTATATACTGCAGATATCTTGCACCACCCAGATTTTTCCAAGGATTTTTATTTAGGAGCAGACAGCTCGGACTATGTACTAGGAATACATTTATACCAAGTAGAGAGGAGCGGAAAAGGTGAGAGAGTAAGAACAATAGCATTCGGTAGCAGAAGTTTAAATGCTTGGGAGAGAAAATATTCGATTACTGAAAGGGAAGCATTGGCAATTGTGTGGGGATTTAAGCGTTTCCGGTATTATTTGGCCGGGAGGCATGTGAAAGTCGTGACTGACCACAAGGCCCTTACATTTCTGACTACAAGCAAATTGAGGCATAGCAGACTAACGCGATGGGCCCTAGCATTACAAGACTATGACTTCGAGATAATTTACGAACCAGGAGCAACACATATAATACCTGATGCTTTGTCAAGATTACCAGCTGACCCAAGAGGAACGTTGATGGACAGGCCGGAAGGAGAAGGAGTTAGAATCAACCTGATGAAGGGAGTACAGTATGAAGAATTCATAAGAAAGTTCCTAAGGAATGTGCGTAGGGAACAGAACGAGGATGAGAAATTAAAGACAATTAAAAACAAATATAGGTGTGCAGGAGAGGAAAGAATTCGCACATTTTATTATATTCACAATGGGATACTTTATAAAAGAAACAGGGAGAGTGAGGAGAACTGGAAACTCTGTGTGCCTGAGCATGTGGTAGAAAAACTAATTTGGTATACGCACTATAGTAATGCGCATTATGGACCAAAGAAGTGTCTGGAAAAGTTGAAGTTGGATTGTGCTTTCAACAACATGAGAAGGCGTATACGTAAAATACTGAGTACATGTGACACCTGTCAGAAATCTAAGACGACTACAGTACAGCACAAAGGATACATGCATCCGATTGTACCAACAGCAATTAAGGACATAGTTGCAGTGGATCTATTTGGGCCACTTCCTGCCTCACGAGGGAATTACACACAAATCTTAGTAGCGGAAGAACTGGTTTCCAAATACATAAAATTTTACCCATTGAAGAAAGCTACTAGTAGGGCCATCATTGACCATTTTGAGAAAGACTATTTTCAAAAGGTGTGTATACCTAAACGAATATTGAGTGATAATGGGTCACAGTTCAGGTCAAAGGAATGGACAGAAATGCTAAGTGAGCACGGGATAGAGCAAATTGCCATTTCTAGGTATAGGCCAGCTTCTAACCCAGCGGAACGAACAATGAAGGAATTGAACCGTTTATGCCGAACCTACTGTCATAGGAAGCATGGTTCATGGAAGGAATATCTGGAAGAATTTGAGCGGGATAGGAATCACCTCCCACATGATTCTACAGGGTTTGCACCATGTGAGGTATTGCTTAATCAGGAACCCGATAGTATTTTTCGTGAGTTGGTAGTCTACCCACCAGGAAGTTCATTGACCTGGGAAAGGAAATTGGAGTTGGTGGAATTAAGTATGAAGGAGAAGGCTAGGAAAAGACAGGAAAGACACGACAAACTAGTGAAACCGATAACTTACCGAGTGGGAGACCTGGTATTAGTAAAGGTTCATGCTAGATCAATGAAAATAAACTCTGAAATACATAAGTTTAACCACGTTTATAAAGGACCATACAGAATTATAAAAATTGGTCATCCTAACACTGTGGAGTTGGAATATGCACGGACAAAGAGGGTGCATGGTAAAGAGCATGTGGAAAACATAAAAAGGTACTACTCGCACGAGAGTAGAAGTAACCCAGATGAGGAAGAGGAACTCGACTAGGGAAAATGAATGAACTGAGAGTGTCTAAGCTCCTTGAAGTAGTGGCATAGGACAGGGTTAGAGCATTTAGCTGTAAAATGGACTTTTGAAAGAGGGAAGTGTTTATTTACATTGTGTTTGTGATGTATTACAATTAGAGTTGCATATTTCATGTCAAAGATTATCTAAGAATGAATATAAAACTTGTAATAACTATGTTGTAGTAATAATTCATATGTTCTGTGTTTAGGTAATAATTTTTGAGTGTATATGTTGTGTGTTTTCATTTTGATATTGGATTGGAGAGGACTATTGCTGTTGATGTAAAGGTTGTAATTTTTGGACAATGCCAATTATGCGATGTAATAACCTTCTGTAAAATTATTGTGGAGGCAGCCCACTACCGGAGTCCAGGACTATTTTGACAAATTGTAATTTCATTAATGATTTGTATTGCATGTTTTGTTCAAATGTAAATATGTTTTCTAATCCCTTGCCGATTCTTTTTCACCTGCGGTTCAAAAGAAGTTTTTGAGGGCGGGGATGTAAGGGGTCCGCAGGCCCTTACTACTAAGTTTGCGCTCACACAGGTCGACAGGGCAACTATCGAGTAGTGTGTGTGCAGGTCACGAGAGCTAGAGGGGGTTCACCGGAGTGCCGAGTGCTGCTTGGGTAGATTCCCGCGAGGCGGGAAGAACTGGGCGGAGAGCAGTTAGAGTGTGGAGAGTGCCGAGTCAGGGTGTGGTAGGTTCCCGCGAGGCGGGCAGAGCTGTGCAGAAGCCAGCAGTTGAATTAATGCAAATTATTGACAAAGGGAGTGGCCATCGCCGCGGTTTAACCCCTTTGTGTTAGTATTATACGGGAAAGTGAGAAAGTTTAATTACAGAGTGATTTCAGTGATATTGAGTGCCGCTATTGAACTTCCGCGTCTACCGCGCCGGCATTACTTGGTTGGTTCAAATGGCTCTGAGCACTATGGGACTCAACTGCTGAGGTCATTAGTCCCCTAGAACTTAGAACTAGTTAAACCTAACTAACCTAAGGACATCACAAACATCCATGCCCGAGGCAGGAGTCGAACCTGCGACCGTAGCGGTCTTGCGGTTCCAGACTGCAGCGCCTTTAACCGCACGGCCACTTCGGCCGGCGGCATTACTTGGATTACAGTGATTGGATGTTGCGTGTGACGATTAAGAATAACTAAAGAAACCTGTGCTGAGATTAGCCGTCATTAACAGTGTATTGACGAAGGCAGTGGCTGTCTCCTTATTTTGTGCTTTTGCTAAGAATATAGATCTTGTTTGTGAAACTGTGTTGTGTCCTTCTTACCACCAAACAGTACTTATTACAGTATTTGCGAAGGACAATACGGAATGTAACATCCCCTGAGCAGTCCAATCCGATTGCCAGCCCATTAGGTACACGGTCACATTAATTAATTATCTAAATTTGGGCTGCTATTCAGATCCCGAACGAGCGGGAACAATAAAATAAATAAAAGGGCATGTTACAACTTCTTGCAGCGGATACAAAATACTTAAATAATTTTCCACTCGTTAGCTTCTCGTGCAAAAAAAAAAAAAATAAAAAAAATCAGCAAATCTGTTTACTTGGGTGATGTGTTTAGTTTCTAAGTGGCATTTGGGTAGAGACGGTTTCAGATTACTGCTAGCAAGAATGTTGGCACAAAAAACCCACTGTGGTCTTGTACCCTACTTGACACCTATATACGAAAGTCGAATTCTAATTTGATTATAATTGTACTTTCTTTTATTTCCACACGTTTCAATTTTGTCAGACTGACACACACATCACTAGAGGCTGAATGACCTGTTGACACAACACTATCTTACAATTTTGTTAAACCTGGTTTTCCTTTCAAGCTTTCATCTTTCTATCAGTTATCTATTTTAATGTGAACGGAAACGATTCTGATACACAACTGCCAACTTACCACATTTGTCACAAGGAAAGAAGAAGTAGGCCACTGCTGAAAGTCAAAGGTCTGACCGCCATGTAACCGATCCTTAGTGGGATAGTAGTACTGTTGTTAGCACTGTTGGAACACAAACAAGCTGAAAAACTAAATTTCGGTTGTAGCCAAATGAAATGCATTCCTAACATTATTACGTAGCAGTAAATCAGGCATTCGCGGTTGATATTAATTTATTGTGTAAATAATGTGACGAATTCTCGATGTTACACGTACGTAGCAAGAGTATCATAAGGTTAATTTAATTTTAAAATAATGATTGTAATAATAATAAAATAATAATAATAATAATACCACGAAACCAGCAATGTTGGAAAAGTGTTTTGGCGAGCCCCTTCAAATATTTTATGAATCCCATGGGACCCAAACATCAGTTTTTAAAAACTGTGGAGGGAGCCTAATGTTTGACTTTCATATAGCGGTTTAAATGGATGTACAAGAGGGGAGGGGGGAGGATAAAATATGGAAACACCACAACTACAAAACATTACCATGCCTAATACGGTGTTCTAGGCGCTTCTGTCAGGAACCGCAGTGCTGCTACGGTCGCAGGTTCGAATCCCGCCTCGGGCATGGATGTGTGTGATGTCCTTAGGTTAGTTAGGTTTAAGTAGTTCTAAGTCTAGGGTACTGATGACCTCAGATGTTAAGTCCCTTAGTGCTTAGAGCCATTTGAACCATTTGAACCTAATACGGTGTAAGAAAACCGTTGACATTAAAGTTGTCTCGAAATGGATAAAAACTGGCCCCGTATAGTTTCTGAGGCAATCGTATTCCTCTCTTTCTGTAAGACAGTGGCAATTTCAGGTAAGGATGATGGGCGTGGACAGCGATCAAGCACCCTTCTCTCCAAAGTAGCCCACAGTATGTTCGAGACTTGGTGCTTGTGGTGACCAGGAAAAATGCGACAATTCATACTGACGCTCGCGAAACAATTCCTGAACGACGCGAGCTGTGTGAACAGACGGGTACTGTCATTTTGGAACACCGTGACACCATTACGGAACAAGCACTGTGTCGTGGTACGGACCTGCTCAGACAAAATTATCACATAATTCTTGCCAGAGTAACACTGGAGCACTTGGAATACGAACCAAGGCCATGCAGCACTCTTGGGACACACACGCGGCCAGAAGTTAACTGAACTTAATTACTTACTTACTGGCCATACCGGACTCGAGAGTCCATTACCGCAGCAACGTATCTCCGCTTTCTGTCCCTGTCTTGGGCTATTTCCTTCCATTTACCTTCAATACCGAGGCTCTTTAAATCTTCACATTGTCCTCCCATCTACGCCTCGGTCTCCTTTCTAGGTGCCCTACCAGTACTCTGCGCGCTGCCCTGCCCTCATCCATTCGAGCTACGTGACCCGCCCATCGCAGCCTACGTGATTTAATAATACTGATTATGTCAGGGCTCGAATAGAGTTCGTGAACCTCTTCGTTATGTAGTTTTCGCCACTCTCCGCTAATGTCATCCCTTTTTGCTCCGAAAATTTTCCTAAAAATTTTGTTTTCAAACACTCGATACGGCTTATCATATTGCACAGTGAGAGACCAAGTCTCACACCCATACAGCATAACTGGTAGAATAATAGTTTTGTATACTCTAATCTTTAAATTCCTTGGCAAAATTCGTGATGAAAGAAATCTATTCAGTGAGAAGTAGCACGCATTTCCCGCCCGTAATCTCTTCTTCAGTTCGGTTCAAAAATGGTTCAAATGGCTCTGACCACTATGGGACTTAACATCTATGGTCATCAGTCCCCTAGAACTTAGAACTACTTAAACCTAACCAACCGAAGGACATCACACAACACCCAGTCATCACGAGGCAGAGAAAATCCCTGACCCCGTCGGGATGTTCAGTTCGGATTCAATCTCATTTCTCGAAGTGATGTCCACGCCTAGATACTTAAATGTGTTCACTTTTTCAAACTGCTTGTCTCCAACTCTTAACATTTCCTGATCTACTGCTGTTGTCATTGTAGTAGTAACCAGGTATTTAGTTTTGTCTTCACTTAGACCCACATCTTCACTAGCCTTGATTAACGCATTCGCGTTTGCTGTTACAAATTCTTTCCTATCGCTAATGATGTTTCGATCTTCTGCATACCCTAATAATATCTCCATTCAACTCCACACCCTCTGAATCATCTGCTGCCATTCGAACAATATATTCTAGGACTAAATTAAAAAGTAGCGGAGACAGGGCATCTCCCTCCTTAAGTCCGTTCTTTATTACAAATTCTTCTGACTCCAATTTCGCCACGCGTACTCTACCTTTTGTGTTTTTGGTTCAAATAGTTCAAATGGCTCTCACCTGTATGGGACTTGGTTTGTAATAAGCGTGACAGAAATCAATATCTAGTTAGAGACTAAGATTTAAGGAATACTGGAATCAGTCGTATCTGGAGGTCTATAATTGCTTTCAAGAAAAACTGGTCCTGGAAATACTTTCAACGTAAACAGTGACGATCACAGAGTTTATGCTAAAGAAATCCGTTTTTATCATTAAATAGGAAGAACGTTATAGATTTCCAAATTCTGTGAAACACGACCTTTTGGCAATGGTTTCAATACTTACTGAGTTATGCACCGGAAATTTAAGGTATTTATCAGTTTAAAAATATGTTTGGTAAATTTGTAATGTTTTTATGCAATGGGTGTATGGCCACCATACATTATGGCAGTTTCAATTGCGTGTTATAAAACACGGTGCAATTAAAAAAGTAGAAAATAACACAAGTGTTATTGTGAAACATATTGAATATTGCAGTGCCTGTATAAAAATGATATAAAGAAGCCAGGCAAGTGCGGACATCATGCTAGAACAGGAGCTAACTAGCTGGCTGATGTGTATATAATGTCTGCACTCTTTGTTTGACTTCTTTCTACTATTTTTGTACAGGCACTCTGAACCACATGAGCACAGCAATATGCTGCGTGCACCTTACTGCTGACAGTCGCAAATAATGCAGTACTTATAACCTTCTGCAGAAGGGTGCTGAGTGCCTGAAACCGGTTAAAGAAATAAAATTTCTGTTACGCAACTGACTGCTGATTGTTTCGAGATGAGAGATTTTATTATTAACTGCCCGTTACACCGTTTGTTCAACATGAATACCGGAGACGTCGACAAGATGCTGCATCCGTATAACGACGTGATCAGCAATTGCTCGCAGCTGTTCCGATGGAATCTGCACAACGTACCGCTGTATACTGGCTTTCACGTGGAGTAGAGACCGAATGTGTACCTGGTAAACCAGTTCTTTTTGATATCTTCAGAGTCACATGTATCGGGATCAGGTGATCTCGTAAGCCACGCATCCACAAGACCCCTGGAGACAACGCGCTGCATTAACCACGTCTTTCATTGGGCGAGCGACATGAGTTGTTGCCCATTCTTGCATAAAAACAGTGGTTTCCACACAGTTGGGCTCTTCCAAAGCAGGAACCACATGCTGTACAAGCAGTTCTCGACAAAGAGTGGGCGTCACGGTACACCTGATAGACCCTCTGGGTGTATTCTTTTGATAGAAGAATGGGCCGAGAATAAAGGTAGACGTGAATCGATATCACACAGTCACGTACGGTGAATGGAGTGGCTCTTCGTGCACAACAATCAGTTTAACAATAGCCGAAGGTCTGTAATTCTGTGTATTCACTGCACGTCAGCGTTGCCAACCATACGATAAATTATCGCGATATACGATAATTACAACGTGAACACGATATACGATAGTACATTGCTGATAATTGCGGAATCTACGATAATTTTTGTGAAGGTTTAAAATGAAAATAAATTGATACTTGTAGTAGTTTCATACGTTACTAATTTGTTTTCATATATTTAAGTCCATACTCCATTTAATATAAGCAATTATCTCTTTTTCTCTCGTCCACTCCCCGCAACAGTCCAACGACTCTTAACACCGTATATTCCCTTCCGTGGAATACCCTTACCGCCTAACAAATATTGTTTCACAACAATATGGGCTATTAGGGCTAGGCCATCGTCATCAGTTGCTGGTGACGTTGGGACTTGAATGCACGGGTAGTAGTCTTTGTGCTCTTAAAAGAACATTAATTTTTTGTTCTTAAGGGAAATTAAAGTGTGGTGTTCTTTAAATAAATACTGTAGTAGTGTATTCAAATATAAATAATGGAAAGTGACAACAGTAATGTAGATTCTCCGCGGACCCCACAGAAGAAATTGAGGTTGCGTGGTGAGTTGAAATTAAAACGTTTGAAACAAAACTTCAGAAAGGAATGGTTGACTGATTTATCTTTCAAGGATTGGCTACAGCCTGTTAGTGATGGTGCATATAAAGCTCGGTGTAAAGTTTGTAGATGTGAATTCAGTGCTGAGTTGACTGTAGTGAAAAATCACGCTAAAGGGAAAAAACACTTAAGTGCCATAAAATGTGTCGGGCCTCCACAAAAGAAACTTGACTTTTCATGACAATCAAAATCGTCTGATACATTTGATAAGCAGGGCAAGAGGGCTGAAATATTGCTATGTGGATTTTTGGCAGAACTCTATTAATTCAGCCAATCACTTAACAGATGTAATTAAAAGTGCCTTTCCAGATTCTAAAATAGTTGAGAACTTGCAGTTGGGTAGAACAAAAGCCACAGCGGGTGATAAAGAATGTCATAGGTAAATGTTATTTGGATGAACTGAATGAAGTTTTACGGAGACAAAAGTCCAGTTTCATAATTGATGAATCTACCGACATTTCCGCTACGAAAAATTTGTGTATTTGTGTGCGGTATTTTGATGAAGATAGCTCCAAAATACATACTAAATTTTGGCAGTTGTTACAGCTGTTTGACGAGAAAAATGCAGAGGCCGCTCATGAAGGTGCCACTGCTAATCGTCTGTACGATCTCGTACGTAAAGCCTTGTCAGTACAAAATATTCCTCCTGAAAATTTAGTAGGATTTGCTTCGGATGGGTGCAACACAATGATGGGGAAAGGTCGCTAGTCGAATAATTAGAGATTTTCCTGGTATTTTTATACAGAAATGTATATGTCATTCATTGCACCTATGCGCAAGTGAGGCTTACAAACAGTGAAGACACAGCAAGCGATACATATTCATTCTTTAAGCATAGTTGAAAAAGAATAGCCCAGTTTGTGGAATTCCAACAGTTTTGTAATGTCGAACCTCACAAGATACTTCATCCGTCTCAAACAAGATGGTTATCTTTGTTAACTGATGTTTCACGTATTCTAGAACAATGGAATGCATTGCAATTATGTTTCACTTGCAAATGAGGAGAAGAAAGACTGTATGCAGCTGAACAGTTAGCAAAGGCATTCAGGGACAACTTTGTACGTGTATTTTTTATATTTCTCGAGTGGACTCTACTGAAATTTGTGTCTCTGAATCAATATTTTCAAAGCGAGAAATTAGTAATTTGCTCTTTGCATGATAGAATGTGCAAAACGTACAAAGAAATCTACGGTCTAAAGAGGTGGACGAATTTTGGGTGTTCATAAAGAACGCTAGGGACCTTCATGCAAACCAAGAGTTCCTCCAAATAGGAATCTTTGTGCTAGATATATTAGTTTTACTACATTCTAGTGCTGATTGTGAGCGGGTCTTTTCAAAAACGAATCTAGTGAAGACACCAATGAGAAATAAGTTACATTCGGGTACAGTCAGCGCAGTAATGCTCACTTCCCAGTGTGTGAAGAATTGTGTACAGTTCGAACCAACCAGTGCAATGATTGCATCAATGAACACGTCAAACATTTATGCTGAGAAGAAGGAATCTCATCGGGATAGTGACGCCGATGTGGAGTTCGACAACGGTGCTTATTAGTGTGAGTTTAATTATATTATTATTTTTAATTATATTTCGTACACAGTGCTACTTTTCGATCGGGGTTAGCGAATTTTCCTTGCATAAAATCTGTGATGCTTTGGACACTTCCGAGTTTATCTGGTTCTGAACGTATTTTTAGTACTTATCATCGCGATTAGAGACGTTTTGGTTCGTAATTAGGAGGTTTTATGGATAAAAATTTTAAAAGATGAGAAGACTTTGCCATTCGCGATTGAAAACAAATATTGTGTACGTCATGTTATCAGCATTATTGTTTTTGTTTTTTTAAGATCATCAATATACGATAATTTTAGATAAAAAACGATAATTTTAAATACAAAATGCAATAACCTTATCTTCTGGGGTTGGCAATGCTGCTACACGTTGTAGTGTAAAACGAGCCTCGTCACTTCATAGTTTGCTGTCCGGCCACTTGTTATCAGCATCAATCATATCACAAACCGAACAGCAAAATTACAACATTGCTGCAGATTATGTGGTTTGAGTTGCTTCGCCATCTGGATCAGGTACGATTACCAATGTAGCATAGACCGCAAAACTATTCGTACTGTTGACCATCGGATGGACAATTATACTGACACCACACGAGCACTAGCACTAGCACTACCCCTGTGCTGCATGGTCGGTTACAACAATAGCAACCTCATCAGTAGCTACATCTACTTCTACATTTATACTCCGCAAGCCACCCAATGGTGTGTGGTGGAGGGCACTTTGCGTGCCACTGTCATTACCTCCCTTTCCTGTTCCAGTCGCGTATGGTTCGCGGGAAGAACGACTGCCGGAAAGCCCCCGTGCGCACTCGAATGTCTCTAGCTTTACATTAATGATCTCCTCGGGAGGTATAAGTAGGGGGAAGCAATATATTCGATACCTCATCCATAAACGCACCCTCTCGAAACCTGGACAGCAAGATACACCGCGATGCAGAGCGCCTCTCCTGCAGAGTCTGCCACTTGAGTTTGCTAAACATCTCCGTAACGCTATCACGCTTACCAAATAACCCTGTGACGAAACGTGCCGCTCTTCTTTGGATCTTCTCTATCTCCTCTGTCAACCCGACTGGTACGGATCTCACACTGATGAGCAATACTCAAGTATAGGTCGAACGAGTGTTTTATAAGCCACCTCCTTTGTTGATGGACTACATTTTCTAAGGACTCTCCCAATGAATCTCAACTTAGCACCCGCTTTACCAACAACCAATTTTATATGATCATTCCACTTCAAATCGTTCCGTACGCATACTCCCAGACATTTTACAGAGGTAACTGCTACCAGTGTTTGTTCCGCTATCATATAATCATACAATAAAGGATCCTTCTTTCTATGTATTCGCAATACATTACATTTGTCTATGTTAAGGGTCAGTTGCCACTCCCTGCACCAAGTGCCTATCCGCTGCAGATCCTTCTGCATTTCACTGCAATTTTCAAATGCTTCAACTTTTCTGTGTACTACAGCATCACCCGCGAAAAGCCGCATGGAACTTCCGACACTATCTACTAGGTCATTTATATATATATATATATATATTGTGAAAAGCAGTGGTCCCATAACACTCCCCTGTGGCACGCCAGAGGTTACTTTAACGTCTGTAGACATCTCTCCATTGAGAACAACATGCTGTGCTCTGTTGTTAACAACTCTTCAATCCAGCCACGCAGCTGGTTTGATATTCCGTAGGCTCTTATTTTGTTTATCAGGCGACAGTGCTGAACTGAATTGAACGCCTTCCGGAAGTCAAGGAAGATGGCATTTACCTGGGAGCCTGTATGTAATATTGTCTGGGTCTCATGAACAAATAAAGCAAGTTGGGTCTCACACGATCGCTGTTTCCGGATCCATGTTGATTCCTACAGAGTAGATTCTGGGTTTCCAGAAATGACATGATACGCGATCAAAAAACATGTTGTGAAATTCTATAACAGATCGATGTCAGACATATAGACCTATAGTTTTGCATATGTGCTCGACGACCCTTCTTGATAACTGGAACTACCTGTGCTCTTTTCTAATCATTTGGAACCTTCCGTTCCTCTAGAGACTTGCGGTACACGGCTGCTAGAAGGGGGACAAGCTCTTTCGCGTACTCTGTGTAGAATCGAACTGGTATCCCGTCAGGTCCAGTGGAATTTCCTCTGTTGAGTGATTTCAGTAGCTATTCTATTTTTTGGACACTTATTTCGATGTCAGCCATTTTTTCGTTCATGCGAGGATTTAAAGAAGGGACTGCAGTGCGGTCTTCTTATTATTTCAGCTATACGCGTGACACCCTCTGTTTCAATGCCATTATCATCCCAGAGTGTCGGGATATGCTGTTTCGAGCCACTTACTGATTTAACGTAAGACCAGAATTTCCTAAGATTTTCTGTCTAGTCGGTACATAAAATTTTACTTTCGAATTCACTGAACGCTTCACGCATAGCCCTCCTTACGCTAACTTTGACATCGTTTACTTCTGTTTGTCTGAGAGGTTTTGACTGCGTTTAAATTTGCAGTGAAGCTCTCTTTGTTGTTGAACCACTGTGGGTTTTTCCCGTCCCTCGCAGTTTTACTCGGCACGTACCTGTCTAAAACGCATTTTACGATTGCCTTGAACTTTTTCCATAAACACTCAACATTGTCAGTGTCGGAACAGAAAGTTTCGTTTTGATCTGTTAGGTAGTCTGAAATCTGCCTCCTATTAGTCTTGCTAAACAGATAAACCTTCCTCCCTTTTTTTATATTCCTAATTACTTCCATATTCAGGGATGCTGCAACGGCCTTACGATCACCGATTCCCTGTTCTGCGCTTACAGAGTCGAAAAGTTCGGGTCTGTTTGTTATGAGTATGTCCAATATGTTATGTCCACGAGTCGGTTCTCTGTTTATTTGCTCGAGGTAATTTTCGGATACTGCACTCAGTATAATGTCACTCGATGCTCTGTCCCTACCACCCGTCCTAAACATCTGAGTGTTCCAGTCTATATCTGGTAAATTGAAATCTCCACCTAAGACTAAAACATGCTGACGAAATTTATGAGAAATGTATTCCAGATTTTTTCTCAGTTGTTCTACCACTAATACTGCTGAGACGGGAGGTCGGTAAAAAGAGCCAATTATTAACCTAGTTCTGTTGTTGAGTATAACCTCCACCTATAATAATTCACAGGAACTATGCACTTCTATTTCACTACAGGATAAACTACTACTAACAGTGACAAACACGCCACCACCGGTTGCATGCAATCCATTCTTTCTAAACACCGTCTGTGCCTTTGTAAAAATTTCGGCATAATTTATCTCTGGCTTCAGCCAGCTTTCCGTACCTATAACGATTTCACAGTGATGGACGCCTTCCTCTTCCAGGTGACAGATCAAGATCACTCGTGTTTTCCAATTTCGTTTCGAGCATTAATGACATCGGGCGTCTCTTCAGACCATTCAGTCGGCGATACTGTCTCGACGCAACACCGCAATTGCTAATGTTCACGTACAACAGTACCACGAACAGTGCGCTGTCTCTCTTCTCGATAGTCACACTCTTCACTCACGCTATGGTATGTCTATTGACAGGGAGCAAATCATACTGGCACACAAACAGTGTACAGTGCCATATTAGGAACACTATGGCCAGTGTAAATATGTTCCGAATTAAAACATTAGGACATCTACCAAGTTCTGCTGCCGTACGACAATCACAGCCCACAGTAGACCTTCGTGAGTTGCTGCATTTTCATTACAACCATGCGATACATGTAGCTTCACGTGAACGAACTTCCCATAGGTATCAAACGTCAATGAACAGCAGAGGTTTGCGGTCGCCGCACTGACTGAGAATTTGCTTTGTGATTCGGTCCCGAGGCAGCGGTTTCATTTAACTGCAGGTAGGACCCCCGCAGCAGTGATAATGTCCGCCATTACAGACGAACACGGCGCGTTGTACCTGAAAAACTTATCCAGATGAAAGCGCAGCCCAGCCGGAAGGGCAGAAAAATACAGCTGTATTATTTATACAGCTAATGCATTTAATTAAAATTTTGTTGCACGAGTGTCCTCGATGGACGTGGGGCCCCAAACAGGGACTGCAGCTAATTAAATCTGTCCTGCGGGTTTTGCGATATTCAGTTGGCGCATGCAAGCTCGCCGGCTGGAGTGGGTAGGAAGTGAAATCCGGCGCCAACTGTCGTTCGGTTTTGCCCCTGAAAACGAGTTTGGCGCGCTATCGCAGCAAGCGATAGCTCCGTGTGTTCAACGGACACATTTCTGTGCTAAAAATCAGAACGCACTTATGCACAGAACAATCTTTCGGCCTGTTATTTAATACTGGATACATACACCGAGATAGATAGACACGAAGCCCATGCCTACTACAGTAGTACAAGTTTATATACCAACTAGCTCTGAAGATGATGAAGAAATTATGGAAATGGAAGACGATGTAGAAGAAGATGAAATGGGAGATACGATAGTGCGTGAAGAGTTTGACAGAGCACTGTAAGACCTGAGTCGAAACAAGGCCCCGGGAGTAGACAACATTCCATTAGAAGTACTGATAGCCTTGGGAGAGCCAGTCCTGACTAAACTCTGCCATCTGGTGAGTAAGATGTATGAGACAGGCGAAATACCCTCAGACTTCAAGAAGAATATAATAATTCCAATCCCAAAGAAAGCAGGTGTTGACAGATGTGAAAATTACCGAACTATCAGTTTAATAAGTCACGGATGCAAAATACTGACGCATATTCTCTACACACGAATGGAAAAACTGGTAGAAGCCGACCTCGGGGAAGATCAGTTTGGATTCCGTAGAAATATTGGAACACGTGAGGCAATACTGACCCTACAACATATCTTAGAAGCTAGATTAAGGTAAGACAAACCTACGTTTCTAGCATTTGTACACTTATAGAAAGCTTTTGACAATGTTGACTGGAATATTCTCTTTCAAATTGTGAAGGTGGCAGGGGTACAATACAGGGAGCGACAGGCTATTTACAATTTGTACAGAAACCAGATGGCAGTTATAAGAGTCGAGGGGCATGAAATGGAAGCAGTGGTTGGGAAGGGAGTGAGACAAGGTTTTAGCCTCTCCCCGATGTTATTCAATCTGTATATTGAGCAAGCAGTAAAGGAAACAAATGAAAAATTGGGAGTAGGTATTAAAATCCATGGAGAAGAAATGAAAACTTTGAGGTTTGCCGATGACATTGTAATTCTGTCAGAGACAGCAAAGGACCTGGAAGAGTAGCTGAAGAGAATGGATAGTGTCTTGAAAGGAGGATATAAGATGAACATCATCAAAAGCAAAACGAGGATAATGGAATGTAGTCAAATTAAATCGTGTGATGCTGAGTGAATTGGATTAGGAAATGAGACGCTTAAAGTAGTAAGTGAGTTTTGCTATTTGGGGAGCAAAATAACATGATGGTCGAAGTAGGGAGAATATAAAACGTAGAATGGCAATGGCAACGAAAGCGTTTCTGAAGAAGAGAAGTTTGTTAACATCGAGTACAGATTTCAGTGTCAGGAAGTCGTTTCCGAAAGTATTTTTATGGAGTGTAGCAATGTATGGAAGTGTAACGTGGACGATAAATAGTTTAGACAAGAAGAGAATAGAATCTTTCGAAATGTGGTACTACAGAAGAATTCTGATGATTAGATGGGTAGATCACATAACTAATGAGGAGGTATTGAATAGAATTGGGGAGAAGAGGAGCTTGTGGCACAACTTGACTAGAAGAAGGGGCCGGTTGGTAGGACATGTTCTGAGGCATCAAGGGATCACCAATTTAGTATTGGAGGGCAGCGTGGAGGGTAAAAATCGTAGAGGGAGACCAAGAGATGAATACACTAAGCAGATGCAGAAGGATGTAGGCTGCAGTAGGTACTGGGAGATGAAGAAGCTTGGACAGGATAGAGTAGCATGGAGAGCTGCATCAAACCAGTCTCAGGAGTGAAGACCACAACGACAACAACTTACACCGAGGTGACGAAAGTCGTGGGATAGCGATGTGCACATATGCAGATGGCGGCAGTATCGAGTACACAAGGTGTAAATCGTCAGTGCATTGGCCGAGCTGTCATTTATACTCAGGTGACTCATCAGCCTTAAACGCGGAATGGTAATTGGAGCTAGACACATGGGATATTTCATTCCGGAAATCGTTAGGGAATTCAGTATGCCGAGATCCACAGTGTCAATAGTGTCCCGAGAATATCAGATTTCAGGAATTATCTCTCGTCACGGACAACGCATTGGCCGACGGCTATCACATAAAAACCGAGAACAGCAACACTGTCTCAAATAGTAGCAGAAATCAATGTCCGACGTACGTCGAATGTTTCCGCTAGGACAGTGCGGTGAATATAACAGCAGACGACCGACGCGAGTGACTTCCCTAACACAACGACATTCCCTGTAAGGAGTATACTGGGCAAGTGACCATATCGCTTGGGCACTAAATGGCTGGAAAACCTTGGCCTGGACAGACGAGTACCGGTTTCAGCTAGTAAGAGCTGATAGTACGGTTAGAATGTGGCACAGACCCGAGGAACCCACGCACCCAAGTTTTCAACAAAGCAGTGTGCAAGGTGGTGGTAGCTTTATATTGGTGTGGACTGCGTTTACATGGAACGGACGGGGTCCTCTGGTCCAAATGAACAGATCATTGACTGGAAACGCTTATGTATAGTTACCTGGAAACCATCTGCAGCTACTGATGGACTTCACGTTCCCATGACAATGTGCCATGTCACCGGGCCATAATCGTTCGCGACTGGCTTGAAGAACATTCTGGACAGTTCGAGCGAGTGATTAGGCTACCTATATCGCCCGATATGAATCCTATCCAACATTTATGGGACATAATCCAAAGGTCAGTTTGTGCATAAAATCCAGCACCGGCAACACTTTCGCAATTATGTGCGCCCACAGAGGCAGTATGACTCAATATCACAAGTATTATTTCTGCATGGGACTTCCAACGACGTGTTGAGTCCACGCCACAACGAGATGCTGCACTACGCCGGACTAAAGGATATCCGACACAATACTGGGAGGTATCCCATGACTTTTGGCACCCTAGTGTATAACATACAAGAGCTGCCACCTGAAATTTGGTTTGGTTCGTTTGGGAGCTACCTGCCTGTTTTGATTCATTCCGTGATCTTTGTTTGATCCGCACGTGAAGCTAAACTGAATTACAAGTTACAGTAAGGTCATGTACTTACGTCCCGTACTAACAGTAAGTCACCGCTAGCCTTACACTACTGCATGCTCCAGTATGAGAGAAAGATACGCCGAGTGCCTGAGTGCGAAGCGCCCGCAGCGCCACAGATCTGGCTCGTCATTCGCAGAACTGCAGCGGGGACGAAGGGAGCCCTTTAACACTGACGTAAAAGCAGCAACTTGAACTGTGACGTATGCAACCTGCAACATAATGTACTCACTCGGTTTCTGATCACTACTCACTACCCGTCCTCACAGCTTTACTTCCGCCAGTACCTCATCTCCTATCTTCCTAACTTCAAGTGTACACTGATATGAAACTCCCTGGTAGATCAAAATTGTGTACCAGACTAGGATTCCAAACGGGGTTCAAGTGCCTATGAAGTACAGAGCTTTAATCTGCCAGTAAGTCTTACCTTGTTTTTGTTTATTGGTTCAAATGGCTCTGAGCACTATGGGACTTAACATCTGTGGTCATCAGTCCCCTAGAACTTAGAACTACTTAAACCTAACTAACCTAAGGACATCACACACATCCATGCCCGAGGCAGGGATTCGAACGTGCGACCGTAGCAGTCGCGCGGTTCCGGACTGAGCGCCTAGAACCGCGAGACCACCGCGGCCGGCTGTTGTTTATTCAGGTGTGTCATAATGTGTATTCTCTGCTTTTTCTTTCCGTGATAACCATGTTCTACTTCACTCATCTACCGATCCAAACTTTCTTGTTTCTTTGTTTAATAGAAAAATAGGAGTAATCCACTACATTATAGGCCCATATCATTACCGTTGATATGCAGCAGGATTGTGGAATATTTATTGTCTTCGAAGGTTATGAATTACCTCGAAGAAAACAATGTATTAACACATAGTAAATACGGATTTAGAAAACATCGTTCTTGTGAAACACAACTAGCTCTTCACTCCCGCGAAGTGTTGACTGTTTTTGACAAGGTATTTCAAATTGATTCCGTATTTCTCTATTTCCGGAAGGCTTTTGACACTTTACCACACTAGCGGCTTGTAGGGAAATTCGGTGCTCGTGGAATATCGTCTCAGTTATGTGACTGGATTCGTGATTTTCTGTCAGAGAGGTCACAGTTCGTACTAATTAACGGAAAGTCATCGAGTAATACAGAAGTGATTTGTGGCGTTCCCAAAGGCAGTGTTACAGGCCTTTTGCTCTTCCTTATCTATATAAACGATTTGGGAGACAATCTGAGCAGCCGTCTTCGGGTGTTTGAAGGTGACGCTGTCGTTTATTGACTAACAAAGTCATCAGAAGATTAAATCAAATTGCAAAACGATTTAGGAAAGATATCTGTATGGTTCGAAAATTGGCAATTGACGCTAAATAACTAAAAGTGCGAGGTCATCAGCTGAGTGCTAAAAGAACTCCGTTAAACATCGGTTACACGATAAACCAGTCAAATATAAACGCCGTAAATTCAACTAAATACCTAGGAACTACAATTACGAGCAACTTAAACTGGAAGGAACACAGAAAATGTTGTGGGGAGGCTAGCCAAAGACTGTGTATTACTGGGAGGATACTTGGAAGCGGTAACAGATCTAGTAAAGAGACTGCCAACACAACGCCTGTCCATACTGCTACGAAGTGTGGGATCCTTACCAGGTAGGACTGACGGAGTACATCGGAAAAGATCAAAGATGGGCAGCACGTTTTGTACACACATCAAAAAATGTTTTGCATCACCCCGGTTCCCAGAACTCCTGAAGAAAGATGTTGACTGTGCGTATTTTATCACAGACACAGTCCATTTGACTGTTCAGAGATGTCACTAAACTTGCCCAAAGATGTAAACAACCATGCACGAGCAGCGCCTATTAGACGGAGGGGGTCCGACAGCCGATCAGTTCCAGTCATTCCACCAGGAGAGAGGCACACGGCTCGTGTTCTCTGTAGTTCAACAATGCCTAGACGATCAATAGCGCTGTTCTATCGCGTCCGCATTGTTACTTTGCCCCAGGAAGGGCTCTCCACAAGGGAAGTGTCCAGGTGTCTCGGAGTTAAACAAAGCGATGTTGTTCGGAAGTGTAGGAGGTACAGAGAGGCGGAAACTCTCGATGAAATGCCTCGCTCAGGCCGCCAAAGGGCTACTACTGCAGTGGGTGACCGCTACCTACGCATTGTGGCTCGGAGGAACCCTGACAGCAAAGCCACCATGTTGAATAAAGCTTTTCGTGCAGCCATAGGACGTCGTGTTACGACTCAAACTGTGTGCAATAGGCTGCATGATGCGCAACTTCACTCCCGATGTCCATGGCGAGATCCATCTTTGCAACCACGACACATGCAGCGTGGTACAGATGGGCCCAACACCATGCCGAATGGACCACTCAGGATTGGCATCACGTTCTCCTCACCGATGAGTGTCGCAGATGTCTTCAACCAGACAATCGTCGGAGACGTGTTTGGAGGCAACCCGGTCAGGCTGAATGCCTCAGACACACTGCCAACGAGTGTAGCAAGGTGAAGGTTCCCTTCTGTTTTGGGGTGGCGTTATATGGGGCCACCTTACGCCGCTGGTGGTCATGGAAGGGGCCATAACGGCTGTACGAAACATGAATGCCATCCTCCTACCGACAGTGCAACAATACCGGAAGCGTATTGGCGAGGGATTCTTCTTCGTGGACGACAATTCGCGACCCCATCGTGCACGTCTTGTGAATGACATCTTTCAGGATAACGACATCGCTCGACTAGAGTGGCCAGCATGTTCTCCAGACATGAACCCTACCGAACATTCCTGGGATAGAGTGAAAAGGTCTGTTTCTGGACGACGTGAGCAACCAATCACTCTGAGGGATCTACGCCGAATCGCCGTTGAGGAGAGGGTCAATATGGACCAACAGTGGTTTGATGAAATTGTGGTTAGTATGCCACGACGAATACAGGCATGCAACAATGCAAGAGGACGTGCTATTGGGTATTAGATGTACCGCTGTGTACAGCAGTTTGGACCACCAACTCTGAAGGTCTCGCTGTGTGGTGGTGCAACAAGCAATATGTGGTTTTCAGGAGCAACAAAATGGTCGGAAATGATGTTTATGTTAATATTTTTTCCAGTTTTCTGTACAGGTTCCGGAACTTTCGGAACCGAGGTGATGCATAACTTTTTTTGATGTTTGTATAAACGATACAATATAACTTCCTCACTTTAAACCGTATACAATTGATAGAGGATATCTGCAGTTCTTTTTTCGTATGGACGCTAATCTTTTTTGGGAAGTTAACGTAGAAATTGACAACAGAAGAGCTGATGTGTTCTTAAATTAGTGAAACAGTATTGATAATTGCTGTTCAACGAGCATTTCGCACACATCCACTAAACCGAGTACGCTTGGTACAAACACCTTGAAGAAAAAGGCTGCATTGGCAAAGGCAAAAAGGCCCGAATGCTGATCGCGTTCGAGCAGCATTCTAGCGAGTGCAACCGAAATCAACACGCCGAGAAGTGAGTTTCACATTCTAGAAATAACGGTTAACGGTTTCCAGAATCCTCCACAAATCCTTGCACATGAAAAAGCGTATATTGCAACTGGTCCAGGCACCCTCTCCAGGAGGTTACAGGCTGCTCGAATCCTCATGTTGACAAGTGTGGACAACGGCTCGTCAATGAGGCTAATTTTTAGTGACGCAGCAATATTTCAAATTAACGATAACGTTAATAGACACATTGTTCCTTTTGGGAAACAGAAAATTCCCATTTCTCCTCTGAACCTTTTTTATGGTGAAACCTCGACAGGCTTTCTTTGCGGCTTCTGCGCCAGTTGCAAAACGAAACCATCGTCTCGAACAGATTGGCCTCATTACCCTTGACATTATGGCGAAAACCTAAACACACAGGGCTTGCCCGTGCAGGTGT
The DNA here is from genome assembly GCF_023898315.1 of Schistocerca nitens. Classification (NCBI taxonomy): domain Eukaryota; kingdom Metazoa; phylum Arthropoda; class Insecta; order Orthoptera; family Acrididae; genus Schistocerca; species Schistocerca nitens. The sequence continues at coordinate 89,556,406 of NC_064622.1, read as the reverse complement.
TGAGGATTACGTGTTGTGCAGGTGGCCACAAACCTCCGCACTTAGGATTCTCCTCTGCTTTGTTTAATTGTTTCTACATATCTTATCAAAGTAACTGATCCCTCAAGTTCTAAAAATGGTTTTCCTTCCGAAAACCACGTGGCTTTCAGGCGAATGAATAGCTGAACTGGCCATTGTTTCAACTTTTGAGTAATACGGAGCAGTTTGAAGTAATTTCTTTTTTGGACGCGTGTGATTTTCTTCTGGGTTTGTAAGGCAGACAGATTTTTTTCCCACACCTGTAACAATCTTTGATACAGCTGGGGCAACCAATGGCAGCTTCGGTGGAGTCCACCACTGCCGATATGCTACACAAAGATTAGGAAGACTATGAATATTATTTCGACTTATCCCGTTTGACTCGGTAAGCACATATCGAGTCTCTGGAAATTATAAAGTACTTCCAGAGATTCTCTATTGACAGGATAAGGTATGAAGAGAGTAAGCAGTATCGTTTTGTTTGCATGAATTTTTTAAAATGTAATTAGTGCTGTATGTTACACAAGGGAGTATTACACAACTGGCTATTAAGGAGTACCTACGCAGAAGTCCTTTGAAGATCATCAGCCACACACGTATAATTCTAAAGCGTAAAAGAAATCAACGTTACTGCTATCTGACCGGTCCAAAAGAAAAAAGGGGGAACACAAATGACAGAAAGTATTTCCGTAAATATGAAAGAACCCATGTACATACGAACATGAACAACTTCCTAACTGTCAGAAACGGTAATGCAATTTTTCAGGTATGTAGTTCATTACCGGAAAGATGTGTGATCACTCAAACGTCCTCTGTGCCTGTCTCAGACTTAAACCACTATTCGACTCACCAGCAATATAAGAAGTGGCTAGTTTTAATCAACAATTGAAATAATGATTTCAGCTATTTATTCGGATGAAAGCTGTATGTCTTTCATAATGAAAACCACATTTAGAATCTTCGGAATCACTTAGTTTGAAATGATAATTAAAAACTATAAATCAAAGGATTCCTAACTGGAGAAGATGAAAAATCGACATCAAAATCCACTACAGTGCTCCACTGAAGCGATCTCACTAAATCCATTGTGGCTCTGCATCTACAACAAATCATCCCCCCCTCCTCCCCATGAACCATGGACCTTGCCATTCATAGGGTGGCTTGCAAGCCTCAGCCATAGAGATACCTGTACTGCAGGTGCAACCACAACGGAGGGTATCTGTTAAGAGGCCATACAAACGTGTGGTCCCTGAAGAGGGGCAGCAGCCTTTCCAGTAGTTGCAGGGGCAACAGTCTGGATGACTGGCTGATCTGGCCTTGTGATATCAACCAAACCGCCTCGCTGTGCTGGTATTGCGAACGGTTGAAAGCAAGGGGAAACCACAACCATAGCTTTTCCCAAGGGTTTCCAGCTCTACTGATGTCATTCTCTCGGGTAAAATATTCTGGAAGTAAAATAGCCGTTAGTCGGATATCCGGGCGGAGACTACTCAGACTAACGGCATCATGAGAGGAAACAAAACTGGCGTTCTACTGATCGGTGTGTGGAGTGTTAGATTCCTTAGTCGGGCAGGTAGGTTAGAAAATTTAAAAAAAAGGAAATGAATAGTTTGAAGTTAGATATGATGGGAAGTAATGAACTCAGTGACAGCGGGAACAGGACTTGTGGTCAGGTGAATACGAGGTTATTAATGGAAATGAAGTACCATGCTACTTGACAGAGCATAGGGGAACGATGCGAGAGATTCGCACCGCCGTACTAGGCAAGGTCCTAATGGAGGTGGTTTGCCGTTGCCTGCTTCCGCCCGTAATGGGATGAATGATGGTGATGAAGACGACACAACAACGCCCAGTCTTTTCGGGGCAGGTGAAAATCAATGACCCCGCCAGGAAACGAACTTGGGACACCGTGCTCGAGAAGCGAGAACGCTACCGAGAGCCCACGAGCTGCGGACGAGTTTATAAATACAAAATCAATTAAGGATAATGCAGGAGCAGATGTAATAATCAATAATAAAATAAGAATGCGGGCAGGCTCCTATGAACAGCATAGCGAACGCATTATCGTAGCCAAGAGACACAAAGCGAACACCCACTACAGTAATACAAGTCGGTGCGCCTACTACCTCCGCAGATGATGAAGAAATTAAAGAAATGTGTGATGAGAAAAAAGAAATTATCCGAACTATTAAGGGAGAAGAAAATGTAATTGTGGTGGAGGACTGTAATTCGATATCAGGAAAAGGAAGAGAAGGAAAAATAATGCGTAAATATGGACTGGGGAAAAGGAATGAAAGAGCAAGCCGCCTTGTAGACATTTTCACAGAGCATAATTTAATCTTCACCAACACTTGGTTTAAGAATCGTGAAATAAGTTTTAATGTGTGGAAGAGACCTGAAGACACCGCAAGGTTTCTTACAGAATATTTACTGCTAAGAGAGCGATTTCGGAACCAGAATTTAAACCGTAAGATGTTTCGAGAACAAGTGTGGGCCCTCCCCACAAGTTATTGGTTATGAACTGTAGATTAAAACTGAAGAGATCGTAACAAGATAGACAATTAAGGAGATACGACCTGGATAAGTTGAATGAACCAGAGATTGATGAGAGTTCCAGAGGTAACATTGGAGAACGATTGACTAGAACATGGGAAACGAACACAGTAGAAAAGGAGCAGGTAGCTTTGGGAGTGAAAGAGGGAGGGTAGCAGATGATCAAATAGATCAAAAGACAATGCCTACTAGAAATTCTTGCATAACACAAGACATATTAAATTTAACTGATGAAAGGAGCAAATATAAAAGAGCAGCATATGAATCATATGAAAAGGAATACAAACACTAAAAAATGAGATGGACAGGGAGTGCAAAACATCTTAGAGGGAATGGTTAGAGGACAAATGCAAGCATTTAGAAATGTGTTTCACTAAGGGAAAGATAGATACTGAGTACAGGAAAATTACAGAGGCCTTCGAAGATAAGAGAAGAATCTGTACGAATATGAAAGGCTCACACGGAAATCCAGTCCTAAGTAAGGAAGATGAAAGGTGGAAGGGCTATATAGAATGTCTGTGCAAGGCAAATGTACTTGAAGAAAATATTATGGAAATGAAAGATGACGTATATGAAGATGAATGGGGGATATGAAACTGAAAGATGAATTAAACGAAGTACTCTTAGTCCTAAGTCGAAACAAGGCCCAAGGATCAGAAGACAATCCATCAGCTCTACTGATAGCCTTGGAGGAGTGATCCACGACAAAACTCTTCCATTTGGTGCGCAAGATGTATGAGACAGGCTAAATTCCCTACAAGAAAAAAACTATTACTCCAGTTCCAAAGAAAGCAACATCTGGAATGTGTCAATCTTAGTGAAATGGCAGTTTAATAAGGCATGGTTTCCAAATAGAATCCTAATTCTTTACAGATGAATGGAAGAACTGGTAGAAGCCAACCTCGTGGAAGATGAGTCTGTACTATGGAGAAATGTATGGACGTGCAAGGCAATACTAACCCTAAGATTTATCTTAGGTGACATGTTAAGGAAATGCAAACCTACATTTTTAACACTTGTAACTCAGAGAAAGCTTTTAATAATACTGTCTGGAAAACAGTAATTCTGGTGGTAGAAGAAGTAAAATAAAGGGAGCAAAAGGCTTTTTACAACTTGTACAGGAACCAGACGGCAGTTATAGGAGTCGAAGGGCATAAAAGGTATGCTTTAGTCTAGAATGGAATGAGACACGTTTGTAGCCTATTCCTGACGGTATTCAGACAGTTCATTGAGGGAGAAATAGACGAAACCCAAGAAAATTTGGATAAGGAATTAAAATCCAGGGAGAAGAAATAAAATCTTTGAGATTTGCCGATGGCATTGTAATTTTGTCAGAAACAACAAAGGACCTGGAAGAACAGCTGAACGGAATGAACAGTGTATTGAAAGAAGACTTTTAGATGAACACAGACAGAAGCTAAACAAGTATAATGAAACGTAGTCGAATGAAATCAGGTGAACCTAAGGGAATTAGATTAGGAAGCGAGAGACTTAGAACAGTTGATGACCTTTGGTGTTGGGCAGTAAAATAACTGGTGCTTGTCAAGGAAGGGAAGACGTATAACGGAGAGTAGCAATGGTAAGAAAAGCGTTTCTGAAGAAGAGAAATTTGCTAACATTGAATATAGGTTGAAGTGTTTGGATTGAGTGCAGGCATGTATGGAAGTGAAACATGGCCGATTAACAGTTTAGACAAGAAGAGATTAGAAGGTTTCGAAGTGTGGTGCTACAGAAGAGAGCTGAAGATTACATAGGTAGAATATGCAATTAACGTGGAGTACTGAACAGAACCTGATGAAAAGAAATGTGTGGCATAATTTGACTAGGAGGAGGATCATTTGCTAGGATATATTCTGAAACATAAAGTGATCACCATTTTAATACTGGAGGGAAGTGTGGATGGAGGGGCGGCTTAAAAATATTACAATGAGACAAAAAATTAATACGGTAAGTCGATTCAAAAGGATGTGAGTTCCAGTAGTTATTTGTAGATGAAGAGGCTAGCGCAGGACTAGCAGGAAGAGTTGCATCAAACCAGCTTTAAGACTGAAGACTGCAATCGAATGGAATGACTAGAAAACCCACTGTTTCTTCAAAGTACTGACTGCCAGTAACTTGCCTGTGGGGCTCATGCAGGCATCATACACCACTTTGTTAGTGTTAGACAGCTGGAACGTTTCAGCTAGTTGCCATCTTTACGACCATGGCCACACATCTTTTGCAGATATTCTGAACTAAAGTGCAATAGGTTTGAGCCACTTCTTACTCGGATAGAACACACTTCCTTTATATTATGTCAAAACTTGACTACTTTCATGAAAACCAGTTGATGTTTTATATGTGGGACCCCTTAACACCTTATTTAAAAAGATCCATTACCAGTTTCAAATGAATTAAAAATGTACCTGTACAGGGACAAAGGGACTGCGTGCCAGCAGGTACCTAGGAATCAGTCAAGGACTGTCTCCGTGCAGGTAAATTTTAAATGTGCTCAAGTAGGTGCACAGATTGCACCGACGGTTTTGCCAAACTGGGTTTTGTGGTTTTACCACGCCAGGTAGCAAATCACATATGATTTTATGTGCAGACAGTCCGTCACTGCTCACATAAAATGTGATTTATCACTGCATATATTCATCAGACTAGGACAACGCCAGATATCCACTACCTTAAGCTACGTTACTGTCTCATTTCTCTAATGGCCTCAGAATAGAGTGATTTTATTCGACTACCGTCCATTGCCTCTTTTTACCTTTGTTGATGTTAATCTTACAACCTTTTTTCGAGGCTACAAATTTCTTCCGAATGATCTTCCATTTCTTTTCCGGCCACTGACAGGATTACCGAGCCACTGAAAACCCTTGCGTTGTATTTATTATTTTCTCAGACGGTTTACACGCTTTTATTCTCAAAACTCTAGTACACAGTAAATGATTTACAGTAGATAAGATTTTTGTGTGACGCGAAAAGTTACAACTGACTCTGAACGATAAGAAGGGTAATATCATCGACAATTTTACTAGAAGAAATCAGTTACATTTCGGTTAAACCATAAATCGCAGAAGTTCAACCAAATCCATAGGGACTAAAAATACGAACAACTTAAACTAGAAAGACCAGATCGGTAATGTTGTGGGAAAAGCGAACCGAAGGCCACGTTGTATTGTCACAACACTTAGAACTTGAAACAGACCTACTAAGGAGATTGCCTGCGCGAAGCTTATTTGTCCTCTTCTGGAGCATTGCTGCTCAGTATGAAATGATTACTAGATGCTACTGACACAGAACATCGAGAAAGTTGAAAGTACAGCTTATTTCGAATTATCAGGGAATGACGGAGAAAGTGTCTCGGATATGACATGAGAGTAGTGGTGGCAATCATTTAAACAAGGGTGTTTTTCGTTGCGGTGCGGTCTTTTCACTAAATATCGATCACCGTGTTTCTCCTTTGATTCCGTAAATATTTTGTTGACGCTCATCTGTATAGGGAGAAATGATCATTCTAACAAAATAAGAGAAACTAGAGTACGCACAGCAAATTTTGGTCTTCGCGCGCTATTCAAGAGTGGAACGGTGGGGAAATAGTGTGAATGTGGTCCTATGAATCGTCTGCCTACCACTTTAGTGTAAACTGCACAGTGGTCATGTAGATGTAGATACATCGTTTGACAGGTTTTTGCCCTTGTTAGGTAGAAATTATCGCTCCGAAATGTGTGACATGGTGGTGGGGAATGTAGCTGAGTTATGAAACCTACGTCACAGGGCAACTTATTTGGGACGACTGCTTCTAACAGTAATGTCTAGTGCACATCACCAGCGAATAAGATTCACACTTTTACTGAGGTGGGCACAGAGTCATGCTCATTACGCACAGCGTTTGTCTGACAACAACAGTAGTCTTCGAAACACATTACTGGTTGTCATTCACTCACATTGAATGAAAAGAACATCAGAATTGTTTCCATTCATGAGCGAGGGATAAATGAACGTCTATAAGCCTCTGTAGGTCCATGGAGCCTGGTCACTCTCACCTTAGTGTCATAGTCCCTACAGGAGATACATGATGCTGGCGGTATAATGGTCTCACAGTCTTCTTAGAATACGGGTTCTTTAAATTTATCCAAAGAAGTCTCACGAGAATTACATCGTCTTTGCTCCAAAGATTCCCATTTAACTTACCCGAACATTTCTGTTGCATTGCCATATGGCGACACCGAACTTTTAGAATTATAGCTCCGCATCTCTGAAAAACGTTCGAGGTCTGTCATGGCTTCTTGGTGAAGACTGTAATCGCTTGAACTGTACACTACAAATGGTCACAGTGAACTGCATGCGATTTGCTTGCAGAGGTATTGCATTTATTGGAACCATTCCCTCAAACATGGATGCTCCATTCAGTTATCCTAAAACTGATTTTACGTGATCGTCTCGTTCCATACCTCTTCTTAATATTACCATTGAATACAGGGTGGCCCATTGATCGTGACTGGGCCAAATATCTCACGAAATAAACCGTCAAACGAAAAAACTACAAGGAAAGAAACTCGTCTAGCTTGTAACGACAACTGTACATATAATAATTTTTTTCTTTATGAATTTCTCTAAATTAGTGTGAAAAATGGTTGATTTAATTTCTTGCTCTTTTCGTGATGTTAAAGAAACTGTGAGTAACTTTTGAAATGAATATTATTAATTATGTTAGATTTCAAATGATGTGATAATCAAAAGAAAGTGTACTTAATGTTAAAACTATTGTAAAATGTGGAAATTGTAATTTAAACACTTGGTCCATACGTAGGTAATGCATTAGGATATGTGTAGTAGAAAACCTGTGGTGAATACCCTACCTGTAGGGGAGCGGGAAAAGGTGGAGGCAGGCGAGCGCGGGAAAACGCACACTGGGCGCGGTTCGGCACAACGGGCTCAAGGAGTCAGTCGGAGGCGAGCAATAGTAAGAGTCGGAGTGGTGAATTGGTCTGAGGAACACGTACTGTACCGAGGCGGCTACCCAGGAAAAGTGGATTCCATTGAGCCTCGGGTGCACCGATTCCGATGACTACTTGGCATGGCTATATTCTGAGGCACAAAGTTGGAAAGATTACGACGCTAAGAAGATGGAAAGTGCCGATGTAGTGAGCCTTAGCCGTGCTTGTATGTGTGCCGTGCTGCCCGCTATCTCGCTGCCCGCCAACCGCCGCACCGACTAGCACAGGTCAAACATTTATTTCATCTTTAGAAGTGTATCTGTGTGGACCAGTGTCAAAAATGTTTCTAATTGTTCAATAATAACGTGACTTTTACCAGAATTGCTTTAGCCATGAATTATCCTGATCACTGACCTAGACAGGATCCTTACCTCGTATTGTGCAACCCGAGTATCCTGAACTGAAAGTCTAAAAATCAGTGTTAATAAGAATTATCAGTAGATCAGTCTATGCTATAAAGAAATCAAAAGTTCTGTGAGTTATTGCAAATGTTGGTAAAGAACAAAAGTATGACTAAATTGGAAGAGAGTTTTTTTATTGAATTAGCGATGTTATTTAATTAACCTGAGACAGAAATAATGACAGTTAAATTATTCAGAATTAAGACAAAAGAGAAGTTATCCATAGATTGATAAATTTGAGTGTT